>NC_089320.1:15043589-15322410 GCF_036669915.1 Pocillopora verrucosa | reverse complement strand
AGATCCCTATATTGGACTATGGGATTTTAAAAACTTTATCAAACACTGAACTTCCTCATTTGTGGAGAAATTAATTTCATTTGATCTCCAAATGAAAATCAAGTAAAGCAATTATCCTTGCAGGTGAGATGCATTTACTGAAAGAAATGCAGAAAAGAAAAAAAGAAAAAAATTCAGGCTTTGTCAGATTCAAATGATTCAAATGCACACCCCCCAGATACTTAATCTTTAATCTCCCAAATCATTCTAAGCAGCACATGGCATTCTTGGTCTTTCCCTACATCTAGCCATATCAGAAAGCCGAAAAACTCTAGAACAAAATTTATCTTGCAAATCAGTTCTTTTAATCCCCACAGCATCAATGAGCGCTTTTAATTCAACTACTTTATTTTATTTTTTTTCATCATATTCCCACCAATAGTGTAGCTCCATTTTTTACATATATACCCACACACAACCCACAATTCGTCTTATCACTTTGATGAAGGCTAACGCTTGAAATGTCAGCCTTTAAACTCTTTACATTGGCCAGTTTAATTTATAAACTCAGCTAATAACACTAAATTTCCCAGATACTTAGTTGGGTGCTACAAACTGAGCTATGAAGCAATTGCTTAAATTGCAGCATCTGTGAGGATCATTGCTTTACTTGACAACTCTTCATTTCATAGAGCACCTTTGCCAAACAGATCTTGGAGCCTCAAATCACTTCCAACTCCTTCATCCCTTCCAAATGTCCCTTCCCTTCCCCTCCCCAACCCTTACACAGTTTATAACTGCATGTTACCAGCCAGCATGTTGATCGTAAGGAGGGGGGAAAAAGTTACCATTATTTACATTGTTTTTTCAAGAGAAATGTTGCATAAACGAGGAAGTGTTCAAACAGTTGTTTTCTGAGATTGGAGCCATCCTAACAGCTTAATAACATTCTTTTACCTGTAATTTTCTTGGATTACAGTAACTACTTAGACCAAGTTGCAGAAGAGATCACGACACTTTACAAGAGTCTGGACAAGTTGTTATCTCAGAGTTAAGCAAGACATTTACACTCTCCACTGACTTCCTACTTGAGGTGAGCTATGCAACAGATTAGTTCCTATGGATGTGCTACAAATTTGATGAACATAATGAAAATGAGATCCATATTGCTGCAAAAATATAAAGTGATTTTGTAAGCAACTATGAGTCATCAAGTGTTTTTAAGAGGCAGGATTTCATAGTGACACAATTATGAGTGCCAGCTGTCATGTGCACATATAGGAGGGTGTAGGAGGGCCTTTTCTGTTTGCTTGTTTGAGCTTGTGAAACCTATCCTCAAGTTAGAAACAACAATTACAAAATTATGTCTGATGTATCCATTAATCAACTGATTTTGCTGGTATACTCTTGGAGTTTTTAAGATTTGCAAAAATAGTGAAGGGTTACAAACAGAAGGTTACTGATCACAAATTTCATGAGGTCAAAAGGATTAAATTTACAGAAATTGTCCCTTTCCCGTGAGTCAAAAGTAGTTTAAGTGTGTTTTTAGCTCACCAAAATAGAGATTACTCTGTTTCGATTACCTTAGATTGTTGAGAACAGATTAGGGACAATCATTCATGGACACTTGATCAATTGGAAAGAGGTGTCCTGTTTACTGATGCATTTGTAGCACGGCAGATGGCCTGCATCAGAGTAGTGTTTAGTGCTGTCACAAAGTATGTCACTTAATGAAAAATTAACACAATTTTATTGATTTTTAACTCAGTATTTCACTAACCAAAAGTTCCATGATCAACATCTGAAAGACAAGTCTTACTATGTGAAGAGTAAATAATACAAAATTTAGAATTGATGGCATTGAGTTCCTACAAAATGTTATCAGTCTTGCATAGCAGGAATTCCAATGTTCCTTTTTCGTGTGTTTTGCATTCATTAGACAAAAGATTTTGTCATTTCATCAGTTTTCAAAGAAAGATGTTGGATAAATTATTGAATGAGTTTAAGAGGGATGGACAATTTTTAGTCTCTTGCTTTGTTGAATAAAATCTGGATTTTGTTTATTAAAGAAGCACGACAGGAAAGTTAGTGAACTCTGATGTTGAGAAGAAGTTATCTTCCTAATGACTTAGTCTCGATACATTCTCTGCTTTTGTTTGTTTTTAAATTTTTCTTCATCAGGTTATGGATAAACTAGTAAACTGGGTGATGTTAGTTATGGGTATTTCACCAAGCCTTGTTTTTTTTAGGCCCACACCTATATCAGTCTTATGGCTCAGTATGGATTTCAAGAAAGCTACTTTATAGTAAGTGGTTAGTTGTCTTTGTGATAACCCTGCTTAGTAGGTGTAAGAACTAAACATTCTTTTCAGTGAAGCCCCAGCATTTGATTTGGCACAGGCATTTTATTTCTGTGACCTCTACCCCCTTATTGTTTTTGACTCTCAGCAATCCAGCAATGGGCATGGTAGCTTCAATACTAGCTGAATATTAAACACACCCACTCCCCTTAAAGTAAGTCAGCTGTACACTCTTTCTGTGGTGTGCTCTGAGTGCAGCAGTATCTCAGAATATTTTGGATGTTTGAGATGACAATGTTTGAAATGTGTTTGTGCACAAGCCATCCACAACAGTGTTTCCCTCCCAGTGGATATAGACCAGTTGTGCTCTGATGGTCGTATATCAGGAAGTATACAAGGGAGACAAGACAAGGCTGTATTTGTTCCAGATATCTACTCCAAGACACAGACTTCTTGGATAGACGACTTCTTCAATCAGAATGGATATGTAGGTGAGTAACTGTAGCAACACTTTTCATTCAAGTGACATCTTATTATGTTATTCTCCAAGAAATCATGTACCCTATAATATTTGCCAGTACTTAAAAGAGTGTCAGCACACTCATGGTGTGGTGCATCTTCAAAAGTTGCTCTTAAGTGGGATTGTGGTTAATATGTAAAATTTCCCATCAAGAAATAACATTACTCCTTTTTAATTTAATCTTATGATCCTTTGTTTTGTTCGAAAAGATAACTAAAGCATTAGTCTCAAAGGAATGTGACAAATTTGAGATCCCAAGTAAAAAACAACAAAAATAACTTGTCATGTGAAAATAAATTAATAGACGTCTGTTTTGAACAGTAGCTCATTACCCACTCTGGATCTTAATAATTCCAAGTAGAAGGCTATGAGGAATATATAATGTACTAAATAAATGCCATGTTCTTTCAAGAGTAGTACTAAGAATGATTCTCCCTCGAAATTAGAAGTTCTTTCTCTATGCAATAATAAATGCTTCAATAGAATTTTTTTTGTTTAGAGTATGATGCATTGTCACGTCTTGGGATTACTGATGGAAGACAATTTCTAAAGAGAAGATTCCATAAGTTACCAGTGAAATTTCTGCCCACATGTTGTGTGGGTGAATCTTTACAAGGCCAGGTGGAGGCTGCTATTGATGAAGCTTTGTCTAGTGGTGAATGGATTGACATACTGGTCAGTTTTTTGATTACCTTGGATTTTTCTTTCTTTAATAAGTTAAAGGAATATACCAAAACATGTCTCTTCACTTTGTGGGAACTTTGTAGTTTTTTGCACTTCTCTCAGTAATTGTAAACAAGTATTTCTCTTGCACTGTATGTCAGTGATTAAGAGTTTCTCTCCTTTCCTAGCCTCTCCTTCCATCGCCATTCACTCCAGGGGATGCTTCTCAGCTGTTACAGGATTGTCTTAAGGCTGTTGGTAGATCGTCAGCTCATGTGTTCTGTGAGAGCATTGTGGTCAGTGAAAAGTTCCTTCAAGATTGTAAAGATCCCTTCCAACAACTGATGCAAGACAAAGCCAAAGCGGTAAATATTTAAGCTTTAACCTTAATGTTACAACAGTCAATTTTAGAAATTTGCCATTTACATCTAATGTTAGTTGCTTCCAAACTTGTTCTTGTCTTTTTGCATTTTAACTGCCTAGTATTTTCATGCTTGGAGAACTCTGAGTTATAAGGTTTCCTTTTGTTAGCTGTTTATTAGAATACTGTCATGAACTGATTAGTTAATTTTTTCTTTTAGGATGCAATTAAAGCTCCTGCATTGTTCTCAGAGCTTACCAGAAAAGACTTGGCTTCTATGGGTGCCTCCAAAGGAGGTACTGACAGACGGGACAACAAGAAAGAGGAGAGGCGGAAGAAGGCAGCCTCAGGAGGTAGTAAAAGGAGGAGGAGGCGGAGGAGGAGGAGGAGGCGGAGGAGGAGGGGGTGGTGGTAGTGGAGGTGGTGGTGGAGGCAGAGGAGGAAGAGAAAGTAAAACTCAAAAGGTGAGAGTGGTAATAGGGGATTGTTTTTACTTCATTTAAATCATTGCAGTTATATACACAGCTTCCTTGCATCTTGTTGTGTTGGGATTCACAACTTTTAGTGGTAAATTCTAATTTTCTCTTAAAAAAAAAAAAAAATTCAAATCCTTAGGTACGTGATAAGAAAAAGGACCGAGCTAGAGATGAAGATGTGGAGGAAGACATCAGACCTAAACAAAGCTCATCTGATATACCCTTCATGACAGCTGAAGAGGTAAAAGTGTTTTTGTTTTTCTGTTTCTACATGGGTGTGTTTCTTGTTTGGATCTTTGTTTTCTTTGTTTTAGAAGTTTCCTCAAATTTCTCTTTTTCTTTAGTTCCTTTGTCTTTTTTAACTCCTCACTTAAGAATAACTGAACCCCAGCAGAGCTTAGTTGTTTTATAGCTTTGCAGACAGTTTAAATCTTGTTTATATTTTTCCTTCAGTTTTGTCTTGCGCCAAGTAAAACCCTTAAAAACATAAACCCTAATATATGCTTTATTTCAAGAGAAATCATGGACAAGTCCAGCTTTTAATCCTGGATTGTTGGTAACGCCCTTTCAAACAACCAGCCCCAGTTGGTTACTTGGCTCACTATAGCAGTGAAGTAAATTCAACTACAGCAGTCAAATAAAGTTGAGGGAACCTAGGTTGACTCAAGCATACTTTTGCGAATCATTGCCTGTTTTTGTTGCTCTTTCAATGTAGATATCAGAAGAATTACAGAAAAGATTTCCAAGTTGTCCAGAGGAACTCTTTGAAGAATTAGCTTCTTACCTGTTTAGGTGAAGAATCACTTAGAATAAAGAGAGCAAGATTTTCTTTAGGATTTGGATCTTTCTTAAACTTTACTAAATTTTTGAAGTTTAATTTTTTTTAATTTCCTATCTTCAATTTTCATCTTTTGTTTACTGTAGCAATTACTCCAGAGGTGGTAAAAACTTCACAGAAATCTTGTAATTAACAAAACAGGGCTTTGTTAGCTTAGGAAAGCTATGAATTCCATGCTCTAAGAACTGTTGTATGCTGGCTATCTCTTAATCACATCTTTGTGTTGAGAACATCACTGTAATACTGAATAATGCAGCTTAGTTGTTCTTTAGAAGGTATTTTTTTGTGATTGTTTGGTTGCTTTTTATTTACCCAATAGACCGCTGACCCAATGTTACCAAGAGGTGGCTCGGTCGGTCTTCCTTTCCACAGGAGACAAAAAACGTAAAAGTCATTCAGAGGTGCAAGAAAAAGTCAGTGTGCTGTGGGCAAATGCAAAACTGTTTGACAAAGGAATCAAATTATTTTCTGGTAAGTGACTTTTTAAAATACTCTTTGACTCCCAATCATGATCAGCTGATTTTTTTCTTGCTTTGATGGATCCACCTCAGACTGGGGACTTTAAACCTTTCCCACCCTAACATCAGTTAGGGGGGGGAAGGGAAGGGAAGGGACACTGTAAGGAAAATTAGATGCTAGTCACTCCCAGGGTCAAGGGTAAATGGTAACAGACACTGTGAAACCATTCCAAATCTGTGGTGGGTTCTGTAACTCTTAAGAAACCTTTGTCATGTGAATTATTTCATTTACCTCCATCAACTGCACGAGGATGATCTGATTATTATCAAGATTTGGGTCAGATCTGTGAGCAACATTGAGTCTTGTTTTGTGTGGTTTTAACAGATGATGTACAAGTGCAGTTGTCCCGCCATCTTCTGCGAACGGTATGTACAGATATAGTAAACCAGGCAGTGGGTCTGTTAGCTGCTGACCACATGATCACAATCAATGATGAATCAACTCTAACTCCTGAGGTATGGATGTAATTATGTTACTTTCATTAATGCATGTTCAGTTTAGTCAGAATTTAACAGAACACTTCCCTCTTAAAAATACCCTGTCTTTCTGAATTATCCCAGATTTGAAATTTCCTTGTGGAAATACATATAGTTTGCATGGGAGTCAAAAAAATATTTTTATAGGGAAGGCTCTGCACTCACCCTTGTTTTCAAATAGAGAATTTCATTATTTCCATAAGTGGAACAGTTATTCTGGATTGGCTAAGATCAGAGGAAAATCTTCGAGACTTAATATGATAACTGCTTATATATTCATAAGACTTTCCATCACAAGACTAGGTATAATCTATTAGTTTTTGTCAGATTTTTAAAGGTGCATCTTTGCAAGCTTTCAGTTTTCACTACACTTGGTTTGATTCATTTGATTACACTGTATGTATGCTAACAAGAACTAAGCTATTATTAATAGTGATGATTCTTTCTTACACAGGATCGTCTGAAAGTAATTTCAAAATTTCCTGACAAAGTAAAAGCTGAGGTAGCCAAGT
This sequence comes from Pocillopora verrucosa, assembly GCF_036669915.1. NCBI lineage: Eukaryota > Metazoa > Cnidaria > Anthozoa > Scleractinia > Pocilloporidae > Pocillopora > Pocillopora verrucosa. The sequence continues at coordinate 15,315,766 of NC_089320.1, read as the reverse complement.
TGAATTCTTCATTAAATGGAAAGGTTTGTCATCCTTATTTTGTGTGACGAGTACCAGTACTTGTTTTGTAAACTTATATGTCGTCTACTGGTTTCAAAACAGTAAGTCTCTCACATCCTACTTTTTTCAGGTAACAGAAGATTTCTTTAACCAGTTTGATGTAATTTGTGGGAGTGGCTACTGCGAGTTTATGTTGAAGAAGTTGGATAAGAAAAGAGAAAGGCAAGTCTTGGGTATCACTTGTGGGCCTTAACCCTTAACTCCAATTAGTATACATTAGACTTACTATGAAAATTCTGATTGGTTAATAGCATACAGTCAATATACAATAACAAGTGAAGTTGACATGATAACTCAACATCTGCAGCAGATACTGGGTTATCATGTTTAGCTCAAAGTCTGCTGAGTTTCCAAGCCTCTCTTTGGTGTAGCATTATCAAACTTGTGCAAACTCAGAAAGAAATGTCTTCTTTTGCAGATTATTTTGAAAATATATTTTAAAACAATTATTGATATCAGTTTTCACATATAATGATTTATCAAACCCTATGTCTTTTTTTATCTGACTCATCCTTCGGCTACAGCAGATAGCTCAGACCTTAGCATTGACAATTCATGATATCATGCTCAACTTCATCCAATAATTGCCTAGGATCTTATCATTCATTCTCCCTTCTGACTGCTACACATTTTTCTTTAATCTGGTTATGAGAATTTGGCATTTAGATCAAGATAACTCAAACGGGATTAATTTAAGAATTCTCATGATTTTTGCTGGATACTAACTATATTGATATTATAGGGAGAAACTACATGTTAATAAAATAATATTATTTCTAGAGCGTTTGTACATTTCCATTATTATGCTATCTACATGTAGATGCAGCAGAGAGCTACTGTGTTTCCTACACAGTTCAAACAATTACATTTCCCTCAACAAGAGCTAGCTTTATCACAAATTTAGCCCAACAGGAATAAAAGCCTCCCTCTATCATCATAATATAATTTCTGAAGAAACTTTTGTCTAACGCCGTTCTTATCAAATGTTGTTACTGATGTGGCGGCCTTTTTTATTTATATTTGAATTTTATAGGCAGCTGACCGTTGAGCATCGGTGCGCTCTTCAGGAACAGTTACGTCAAGAAAACGAGCCTGCCATGGCTCTTCACCTAGCATCAGCGGTGTTATTCCAACACCACACTCACTGCATGGTACATGCGCCAGGTCGGTGCGTGCCTCAGATAATAAACTTTCTCAAAGATAAGTTAACATCCGAAAACTTCGACAAATTAAACCACTACATGACACTAGTTATAAAGCAACTGTCCGGCAACGAAGATAATGCAGTGAAGAATGGTGACGACCATGAAAAAGAGGATGAACATGAAGAGAGAACGATAGGAGCTCAACTGGAAGAAGGACTGGAAGACATCAAGCGAATAGCACTGGAGTTAAAAAAAGTCAAAGACGAATCTTAAGTTAAGATTAACAATTTTTTTTAAGAGCAAACGAAGCGATTTTGTTGCGTTACATCTTGCAATGTCGTATCACGCTACCATCTTTAAGTACACGTACAAAGAGCAGTGAAACTAGCCCTCAATCTTCATGGTAAAATTTGAGATACATTTATTTATCTATCTACTTATGAACTTGGCAAAATTCTAAAACGACAGTTTAAATGTTAAATTTACATAGCAATTGTACTTAAAATTAAGGAAAAAGTAGTCATATACGCTCGTATCATGACAACTTCTCCAAAGATTGGAATCATGCAACGTTCTGAAAATTTTTGTGGCGTATTGTTAGTACCTTCTGCCTATAAGATCCACAAACATTTCAAGTTTCAACGTAGTTTTATGATTCTGCGTCGAATTTTGGTCATTATCATACAAAAGAGATTAAGAGATTAAATCGTTACATTATTGGATCCTAGGTTTAGCTAGAAGAAGTTCAGAAGTCACGTTGTCCACTGCTGTAAAAAAAAGAAGTTACACTGGACCGTTGGTTGTAGGCTGTGGTTGATTATCTCATAATGCTTAAGTCTAGAAGAGAGGAAAGTACTTGAGTAATGGGAGGTGGGGGGGGGGGGGGGGGGGGAAGAAGGTGCTCAATAACAGTACAACATTTCAAGGTCAACCTTTTTCCTGATGAAAGACAAATACCAAGTGAACAGTGAGTTTTTTTCTCTGAAGACAGGATAAACGAGATATTTCAGTAACCTTGTAGCTTCGTTTTTAACAATTTATCAGCCGTATAATCTGCAAAAAATATTTGACTCAAATTGTTCTTTGTTCTTAAATCGAATTTGGGTAAAGACAGCTTTAACATTTCATTACTTCAATCTTCAAGAACCTCACAAACTTCCCATCGTTTACGAAGCTCTGCTCATTTGGTCCACGAACATCTCAAATAGAAAACCTTGTCAGCGGTTGCTGTCAAGGTTTGTTTCTAAGAAATGCAACTTTACCGAGGATCACTGCCTTAGTCTCGTATTCGTGACTCAATCCTTCTGTTCATCTCTCTAGTCCGACTGTTGTTTCCCCAGCACATTTGGAAGAGCCTTTTTTTCTACCCCTGTGCCTGTTTCGCAGAGTGCTTAGCGCTCCTTGCTGTCAATCAAAACTAGACACAAGTTCAAACCATTGCCTCAGCGCGTCACTTAAGGTCACTGGTAATGCGTTGATATCCCTTAGAATGATGTAAAATGGAAAAGGAAATTGTTCCATGTAGGATTTGATCTCGGGTAACTTTCCTGGACGGAAAATCGGTACTCTGATGTCAAGAACCGAGTCTTTGTTAGCTGGGTTGTCAAGTATTACAAATACCATGAAGATATCTGTCTCCCTTGCTAGTCGTACAGCCTTTTGAACAGTCTAAGGGAAGAAATAAGGCCGTGCCAGTTATTAAATTATCTCTACGGTGGCCAATTTACGAAATCAATTCAGTTGGTAAACCAAATTACGTTGTAATACCCCCACCGACGCAGCACCACAAATTCTTGAGAGACTTGCTCCCTTATCCATACTTGAACAGAGCGCTTTTCAGTTGTATGAGACGAACACCAAAACCTGAGTTATCACTATGGCCAATCGGAAAAGAAGACAAATATCGCAAGGATCCAATGATAACTCAAGTAACAAGAAGCTAATGATCTTATGAACGAGGAAACGCTAGTGAGCAATTGTCAATTAGTTTCACTTTTTAATTTGTTAAGTCGGGAGAGTGGCGCGAGATTTCTTTTCAAATCAATGAGCTTTCTAAAGTAAAACCAAATGCAATCTTCGACTACTTTCGAAGATCAACTTCCAGAAAATTCATATAAAAATTGCGCATGATTAGCTCACTAACCTCCATCCCCTCCAGAAATATTCCTCTGCCGTCAGACACAATTAGCAATAACTGGCTCGTTTCTCTTCTCATCCGGGGAGACACTTGTAACCGTGAATGTGACGCCACCATTAAACTTGTACACGTACTTAAAAGCTACATATAAAGGTATAAAAACGCAGAGACTTAGAGTGATTTCTATGGCATTATCTCGGATAGCTGTAATACCATTGCCTGCTCTGATAATGTTCTCATCGAAAAAGTTTGATGATAGAGTTTCATCATCATTTCCTTAGGAAACACGAAATATCATACCAATCTCACCAGCAACCAAGACTACGGATATTTACGATTGAGAGTAATAGTACAACACAAATGGAAAGTATGCAATAATTGAGGTCAATAATTTAATTGAAATTTCACTAGTTAACCCTTTACCTCACAAGATCTAATTTGCACCTCTCCCTTCCCGTTACCATAGAATCCCTTTAAATTTGTTGGGAGAATTTGATCGTGTATCAAAATAAAAATCGCGATCCGATATATTGATTAGTCTGTTTGCGATATAGGATACAAAGCATGTATTGTTTAAAGTCCCGAGGCGTGGCTTACTTCGGCTATCTTGGTTTTCTTCTGATCAAAAGTGAACTGCTGTAGAATTCTAGCTCCTGAGTTATCAGTGAAGGGTTCGTGGAATGGATGCAAGAGGCAGACAGTTTCCCCAAAACTAAAATATAAAAACACACACACACAAAAGCAAGTGTAACGTTAGACTCATCCACAATTTCACCATCCTAACACACTTCTATTCCATCGATCACTAATTCTCAGCCCTTTCACTTGACGTAATTTTTACAGGGCACACAGAAAAAAATTCGAAAAGGTCAGAATAAGTTCAAATTTCCCACAGGAACATACGCGCAAATGTAAGTCACACACGCAGATGAAAACGTTTCTCATTATGACCTTTTTGTTCCTATAACTTCTAACAAGACCTACTGACTATGAACACTCCACAGTTGCAGTGTCAACATGCTTTGCTGTGCTTCTGCTCCTTCGAGTTCAACACCGATATGCTGAGGCTGTAAATTGCACTCACCTACAAACACCCAAATCCCCAGCTTCAAGTCTGGTTAAAGCATTGCTGATGACAGCTAACGACTCAAACGCCAGCTAGAGCGATGTGATGAAAAACAGAATTCAGCATTATAGTGTATCAATCTGAGAAAAACATTCGCTGGAACTGCACTAAACACGCCACGGTACAAACTGGTAAAGTAGTTCTTCCCTTTTGGAATCTGACTGACATGTATGAAATGGCGACGAGTTTTCTTTTAGTAAACAAATGGGTGTAATCTATAGAATAAGAAACCTTTACCATTAAATCAAATGTCAAGTTTTCTACTTGAACTTAAAATTTCCTTAAGTTAGAGTTCTTCATCTCAAACTAAAGTCAGTTGGCTATAAACAGACTGACGACCTATGTTAATTTTGGTGAAAACCAATAAAATTCTCAATTTGAGGCTGCCAGAATTCAGCAGTATCGAAAAGGTAACGCACAACTGAGCTTGAACTTTCAGCCGGCCAATGACAAAGGCTATTTCCTAAAAACCATAAAAATGGAGGGACTCTTTCATAGTTCAAGACTGATCGCAGCCTGCGTAAATCGACGTTGGGGCAAGATCTGACCTGTCAATCAGTCTTGTCCCAATCTCCTCCCACACGATCACAAAAGGGTTCCCAATCCATATCGAGACAAAGGGAAACTGTTAGCAACTTTCAGTAGTCCCCAGGCCTTTCTCGTGATTACCTGTTTAGAGCGATTGTCATTCATGCTGGAAGAGTCATCCACAGCCAGCATGATCTGGTACTGTCTCTTACTCGGCTTCGTCCTCCTCAGCCAGATTTTGTCCTTACGGAACTGACTAGCAATGTAAGGGATCACTTTCCTCATGTTTAACCGTTTTCCTGATCGATAATCGCCCCTGTAAACAAATGGTAAGGTCACTGTGTCATCAAACAGTGAAAGGCGCTCAGACTTACTTGTTTTTCGTATGTAAGAAAAATTTCAGGCCATCGAGGATCGTTTCACAGTTTTCTCACTGTTCAAAATGTTTCCGATTTCCAGACATCACTGCCCCAGGTCCTCTCAATATTTAACTTGGCGGTTTTGGAGGCAAACAATACTGGTGATCGGTAACGAGCTTAAGCATTCTTATATCTCGATTAATTTCCAATTGACGCTAACATTTTGAATACGTAAGGAAAATGAGACGCCCTTTCCCCAATTCCACATTCTCCCGAATTACCCCCGACCGTCCCCAACCTTCGGGAATGTATACGATTCTGCATTAATTAGCACACTCTTGGACGGTCAAGACAAAGTGAAGTCTTTTTTAACACGAACAGACCAGCCATTGGATATAAATAGTGATAAACCAGCTGAGTTCTTATCACTCGACTCTCGGACTCTCAAGAAACACTTCGTAATTCTACCCACTAGCCTCCTCAATATTCTGAAAGGGTACAGGTATCTGAAGAGACTCCAGGCTGAGACGAATTAAGTATTAAGCAATTCTTTAACCTCCACCAAAAACAGTAGGTTACAATAAAAAGCTTCACGAGCTATATTCAACATACTTAAGCTTGGTGGCCAGTGACGGTTCTAAGACCAGTCTCAACTGTTCGCAAAGATCCTGAGACAGATTGGACGTGAGAAGCTCGTACTTGCGCCAGGCCTCTTGAGCCATTTGCTGCTTCTCGGCCGTGCCTCGGTCCATGCTGCTCCATTCTGCTAACTGATGTTCCAGATCAGCTCTCACCTTCTCAGGATCCAGTGATGATATATCCTTCGAAATAAAAGGGCCCAACGGTAAAAGACAAGCGTGTACATTTCTTTGTATGAAACAATTATCCCTTAAGTAAAAAGCGAGAAAGTAAAATACGGGCACCAAGCATTGGGCTATTGCCATCAACTAAAAATATGGTTGAACATCTGAGAAAAAAATCAACAAGTAAAGAGAGGCCAGTATTTGTTTCTTTTTTCTTTCTTCTGGACAACAACGAAACTCCCTGAGAACTAATTGCTGTTAGGACCCTCAGATATTCTATCTCTTTGAATACAGCGAGCAACGTAAACTGCGTTCTAGTTCTAAACAACACTGTTAAGTCTTACCAATCTTCCAAAGGCCAGTGCCATGTCGGATGAATGGTAGGTACTGCGCAGACGCTCAGCTGTCATTCCTTCATCATCATTGGTTTCCATGGCTTCCTCGACAGCCTCACTTTCGCGCGCCTCGTTTCCATCTTCATTATCCGCTGTCAGCTTGGGTTTCATTGGTGGAGGAAGTCGGGACGGCTGGGACTTATCTGGTGTCTAATAGGAAAAACAACAGTAAATGGCCATGTAGTACCTTACCTTTCTCCAAGCCCTGTTAGGAAATATTCAACTTGTAGAGAGACTCATCTTAAAATTGACGACCTCCAGTGCAGATCTACGTTTGGGTGCAGAGAGACTCAGTACTTAAACATACATAAGGGGTGAGGTGAGTCTAAGGACGTCCATCTGGATTATTAATCCAAATACATTCAACAAACTAGGATAGCATCATTCTCCTTGAAAATGGCACCGTTTTCTCTGCTGCCCTTGGGCAATCAGAAATTCGACTTTACAATTAGCTTCTTTGACTTTACGCTATCCAGGTGAAACACACAAAGTTAAGTGCAATACACAGAAACAACTACGAAACCGTTAACCGAAATAGCCTAAGACACCTGAAGAAGTCAGTTGAAATAAATCTTTATTGTCGGAAACACCTCGCACTTCTCACGATACAATGTTGACATTTCCCACCCTTCATTAACCAGATTGGGAACCCTTTCTAAACCCCCCCCTCCCTCAATAAAACTGTTACCGGCCTAATAATGATTGTACTTACGGGAAGTTCCTCGTTATCGTAAAGCAAAGCTGTTTCCGTTTTTGAGTCCCCTTCGTCGTCTTCACCGTCACTGTGCATCTCGGGAAAGTTTGCTTTATCTTGCGTTTCGGCTTGATCAGCGGTTGCACTGTCAAGAGTCTGTGCGTCATGTGAACTTGGATCATCGTTTCGCATATGTTGGAACAGATCTTCAGTTCTCGTCTCATTTAACTGACACAGGTAAAAATAGCAAATATAAGCCAAGATAATGATGAGTTTCTTAGAACGTTAAAGATTGTAACTATTGAGGTCGGTCGTGGATTAAAGAAAGACATTATTTGCTTTGTCGAAGGGGTGGGAGAAAGAATAAAAAGTGAGTTCCCTTCGAGGAATTAAATCCAGACCATGCGTTCTGCATGCACTGAGGAGCACGAGATTTAGGACAACTCCCACACTGCTATGCTTTCTCTACTTGTAATTCCTTTCAAGGACTGCTATGTAAAGATATCTTGAAGAATCAGTATTTGGGCTTAACCTCAAAGGTGCTGTGGAAGTATTTAATACTTGTTTCCACCGAGAATATTGGTGTCACTAACTCATATCTAATACAACATAGTGACCAGTTTAGTGTTAAGTTGCATGCACAGAGTTACGCTCAAAACGTCTCAAGAGAACACAGCCCTGGGGTCGATGTTGCTGCACAAAAATTGTCAAAAATATTAAACTTGGGGAATAAATACATTCTTCCGATTATCAATTGTGTTTGTTAGAATATTTCATAACTTCCAATCTACCTCTGCTCCAGGCTCCAACTCTGTTTCATCAACAGTCTTCAGTCTCTTGTGAGTTGTTTCATCCATGGAACCCAGTGCTCGGTCAGACCTGGCAAGGTTCATCTGCTTTCTTTGCCGAGACTGATGTAAAAATATAGACCAACTTGAGAAACTACTTAGTGGGCTACAACTCATTTCTATACTTCAAATTTCTTTAGTGATTTATCCATACCCTAGCATTTCAGGTTCTCATTCTTGATCGAATATAGTTTGTGTGCTTCTTGTGTGCTTCTCAAACGACCAAGAAAAATACTTCTTAGCTGACGAGGGTAAATGAAGGTGTCTTGCATCTTACCACACGAATAAAAATGTGCATTTAATGCAATACTTGTGTACCCCTCCACCTTTCCACTGCAAAATCCCCTTCAAGGTCCCCAAAAAGTGGTTTATTATAAATTGCAGTGTAAATCGTTACGCGCTCTGACCTGTTGTCTGGCATCTGTTGTGGTTTGAGCGATCCTTTGGCTTGACTCTCCGAGGTGTCCGTCATCAAGTGCCTCAGCTCGCCCCACTCCACGCTCCTCATTACCTTCTGTCGATTCAGATTGGCCAGCAGTAACGTCACTTTGTTCTCCATTCCCATCTCCTTCTCCAGAATCCTCCACAGCCTGGACATTTTCTTGAGGCTAAAAAATAAATCAAATGTCAAATATGACAGTTTAAAATTCTCTTGGTGGCCTTGCTGTTACCCCACTCGCAGACCATCAACGCAAACAAAATTTTGGCAAAGGTACGACGTCGGTATAAAATCAGTAACGAAAAATACGAGATGCAAAGATTTTAGCTCCAAGTGTCGTTACTGATGAAAAAAGCAAAGCGGGCAAATTTGAATCGCTGAGCTTAAAGTGAAAAATCCCTCCTCCGTTTTCATCTAGCTCCTAGTTAGTCGAGCGACCTCTTGAATTTGGATGCGGAATAATGGACGCAGCATGTCTTTTTTTTCTGTCATGCTGATATATACATCAACATACACGTTCATCTGACCTCAGTATCTGTTTTTGTCCTCCAGTCCTCCTGGTCAGTCTCATCAATAGCATCTTCATCCTGCTATAGGCAAGAGGGGAGAGGAGAGAAAGAAAGAAAATGCTAAGAACTCAAATGGCCAAGTAATTCATGGTTGCTATACCTTCTTCACCCTTTTGACCCAAAGAGTGACCAAAATCAAATTTCTCCTTATAGTAATACTGCTGAATCATTCATTACGCTCATGAGAATAAAGGAAATGATCGCCAACCTAATAAGCTTTGATTGTTAAACGAATTCTCCTTGTCAGTGCCATAGGAAAAGTAGAAACGGGAGTAAGGAGAATATTACTACTGAAGTGCACCGGATCTTCATTATGTCTTAAATTGGAAATTTGACAATGCTCCACCTACGCCAACACACTGTTGTAAAACCAACAATTTCTGAAACGGGTATCTGTTAAGGGAGAACATTCATGTTCAGTGGCAGAGGAAGCCTCCGCGAGCACCACTTATTCATTTTAAATTCAGAAACTGACATCATTACTTGTCCCTAATGCTCTGAGTCTGTTTGGGAAACGGTATGCGGTAACAATCATCGCAATATTTCTATGCACTAAGTCGAATCTATCAAAAAGAAAAAAAAAAAAGGAAAAAGGGTCCTAATCACTAACCTCGGGACCCTCTCCTACATCTTGTTTCTTATCACCCTCAGTTCCCTCCACGTCTTCTTCATCACCCAGTTCTTCCCCTTCCTCTTCATCGTTGCCGGTATCCATTTGTTCATCATCTGGTGCCGTTGTTTTGTCTACAGTTTCTTCGGTGTCAATTTGATCTCCTTCAAATTCATCAGTTTCCATTTCTTCTGGTTGGTCTTCAACATCAAAGAGAGGATAAGTAAATGTGATTGCATTTTAAAAACCAGATTTTGATGAAACACCCAGTAAAGTTTAAACATTTGCTCATCGTTTTCTTTACCCACTCTGTTCCAGGAACAAAAGGACATAACGAATATGGAAGCGATCCTCGCATTTATGAACACCATTTAGGAAGTAGTGGAAATAAAGCTTGAAAAAAATTCAGGCCCGTACGGGATTTGAACAAAAGGACATTTTTCTTTCAATCCTAAGATTCCAACAAAGGCCTTCTTCATCAAGCTGCATGTCGAGTCCAGGTACTGTCATAATTATAATATTTTTTCTTCCACAATCTCCGCGATTCAGCCTTTGTTTTACCCAGCTTGTTATGTTCAAGTATCTTTGGCAGTGTAACATAAACGACTCACCTCCTTCGCCTTCGTTCCCTTCATCGTCAAGCTGCAGATCATCAGGCAGCTCTAATTTAGAAGATTCCTCTGCATCAACAGGCTCTTCTTCTTTACCTTGCTGTCCAGTACCTTCCTGCTCATCCTCCCCCTCGTCACTCAAGTTTCCCTCTTCACCTTGCAAGGCTTCATTGATATTTTCGTCACTTTGTTCTTCATCAGCATCAGGTTGTCCCTCTGTTTGCTCTTTTCTTTCATCTGTAGAGCCTGTATTTTAAAAGGAAAACTATTCATGAGAAAATTTACGAACATTATGTGAAAAACCGACGTTCATCTTGTTCCTTTGAGAACGCATGAATCAAAAGGCTGAAAAATGTAAGGTTAAGAGAAAGTAATATGAGAACTGCTCAACGGCAGGACCTCCAAAAAAGACGGCTTGTCTTGTAGAAATAATTAAATCTCTTAACATGTACGTCTCTGTAGGGTCTTGGTTCACACTACTCACAAAAAAAGAAAAGAAAAAAAAAACACACGGGTACTTGCGACAAAAAGACAACCAAGACTTGCTTTAGCCTATAGCACCAGCTATATCTGAACTGACGCTTTCAACAGCCAGTTCAAGGTTAAAGCAGCTAGTGACCCAGTTGAAACCTAGTCACCTTACCTTTGTTGTCCTCCTTGGCGACCAATTGTGACTGAGATTCGGCTTCAGCCCCTGTTCCCTTCTCTTCTTTCATCTCGTGTTCCTGGAGCGATACAAGAGGAAAAAAGATGATCTCATGTATTTCATGTTGTCACATCCCTTTGTTTGCTTTTTTGAGATTCTAATCGCATAAGATCACATGCAATCACTTTGCGTCTACTATTAAATGAGGAGGTACAACTGACAAGTTCCTACCTGTGCTGCTGTTGTAAATGGTTTAAATATCAAATGCATGATAAAAACTCTAGAACTATGACTGTTTGTCGAAAGGAAGGGTATGCAGAATGGGTACGATTTCTCAAAAATGTAATTCTTGCAAACCTGCATTAACCTTTTAACTCCTAAGATCTGATTGCTAATTCTCCTATTTGGCTTCTTTACATTTCCTCGCAAATTAGTTACAAGAATTTGGTTTTATATCATGAAAACAACTACCAGATGAGTTTGAATATTCTCATTACTTGTTTGCTGGATAGTGTATGGATATTTACGGGAGAAGTTGGAATTCAATCAGTTCTCCCATTTCTTCTAACATTCTAAGGGGAAAAACGAATTTTACTTTAATGATGATGTTCCTCATCTACCTCTTTTTCCTCCTCGTCATCTGAGTCTCCCCAGATCTTCTCGTCCAGTTTTTCAGTGTCTTGTCCATCAACCTCTCCCATCTGTTTATCAACGTCATCCTCGTCCCCATTCCCTTCCTCGTTCTCCTCGTCCTCTTCCTTTCCAGCTTCCAAGTCATGTAAAGCCCCCTCAAAGTTCTCACTCATTTCAATACCATTTTCTTCGTCAGGTATTTGTTGTTGGGAGTCGTCTTCTTTCTTTTCTTGGTCTCGTCCTTCTTGCTTAGCATCTTCAAGCTGGGAAATGTCAAATAAATAACTTAATAAAACAGGTAACACTTTAAACAAAAGCTATAATTTTCTATTTAGCCATAACACCAATTTTTCAGCTCTTTCTTCATAGATTAGCTTCGAATTTGATTAAATTAAAGTAGATGTAAGGCTGCTTATGGAGTTGGTCAACACGATTTCCATGAAAAAAACTCGTTTAGAGAACTTTTCCAATTCTGAATGGAAAATCTTCAAAATGCAGAGAAAAAATGTTGTGTTTTTAAAATGAAGTTATGAAAAGGTACAAGACTTTTTTAAATCATAAAAGTTTGTTTCTATTCCTCAATTCGAAGGCTTAGGGAAGACTTATTGGTTAAATTTTCAGAAAACAATAATAAAAAAAAAAACCGAGAGCCACGGGCAAAAAAAATTTAAATCTAGGGTCTGATATTATAAAGTGCAAGCAACGATTTTCCAAGGCAGTATGAAATAACAAAATTACCAAAGTATACTAGTACATTGACATTAAAAAGAAATATAGGGGAGGTGACCTTAGCTAATAATTGTTTGTTTTAAGGAAAACAGGAGAAGAAGGGTAAACAACAAAATTAACCTGATCCTCATTCTCTATCTGGTCACTGACATCTTTCATTCCCTCTCCTTCTCCAATGCCTCCCCCTTCAATGTCTTCAAACTCTGTAGACCCGTCGCCTTCACCCTCCTCTATTTCCGGGGGGACACAGAATCCTCTTGTGCCGAGATCGGTGAAGATACTCAGCAACACAGACAACAGTTTGCTGGTTGCGCGGTGAGCTTCCAGTAAATTGATGAGTAGATTTTGTGAGAGGTTCAGGTATTGATGGAGTAGGGGGATGGAGCCTTCCAGTAAATGAGCGCAAAAGCCACTGAGTGAAAATTGAACTGACATGTTAGAAGAAGACCATGAGGAATCAGTCATGTTTTTGACCTGGGACAGAAGTGAAGAAATGCTCCTCGTCACGCCGTTTAATTTGAGCCTGCTGATGTCGTTGAGTAAGTTCTGATGTAAACGAGTTGCCAAGTGTCCATCTTGAAGCTGTAAGTTCTCACTGCCATCTAATTTAATATGTAAAAGAAGATGCTAAGTTAACAAGTTCACACACCCCAGAGGCCATGAGGGAGTTATCACTAAGAAGTCATATTAAATTTTCCACAGCAAGGAGCACAAATAAGTCTCACTAAGATGAACACTTTCGACACAAGTAATATGTGATCATTTAAGTAATGTGATGGTAAAACAGACATTGATCCAAACTCTCGGGATTACCCAGCCATGATATACATGTTTGGTTCACTGCGAGGAGCTATAGGTCGGTACTATAAGCTATAGGTTGGGGTTAAAGAGTGTCGATTGTTTCGCCACATTTAAATTTATGTCTGTATCTGAGCAACTGCACACCCACCCCTCCCCTGACCCAGTAACAGTCAACTAATAACAAGTTAGGGCTAATGTTGGGTTAGGGGAGGGGTAGGTGCGCAGTTACTCAGATACTGACATGGACCCCCATATTTCGAGTGAGGTATTTCGCTACATGTAAAATAACCATAACTACCTTGATCAGCTGTGTTCTTTTTGCTATCTTCACCTTCTTCGTTTCTTTCTTGGGTGCTATTTTCTGTCACCTTAGCCAAACGCTGAACTGCCAGAAGAAGCGAGGTGTTCAGGGCGTCCACATCGCTGGTAAATGCATTCAGAGTCGCCACTCCTAAACAAAATGAAAATATTCTAAACAGGCCACTCTAACACACCAACTACACTTAGGAAAAGGCAGTTTCAACCCCAAGATGATTAATGTTGTCTGAACAAACTCAATAACATAAAGCTTTACAAAGTACGCTTAAGAGATCTGAAGCAGCAGTACAAATACTACTACTAAATTGTGGTACAATTCTACCGGAAAATGTGCTGAAATTCTCAACTACACCATGACAACAGATAAGGGTAAAAAAGCCAAATTTGTTTAAAGTTACAGTTTACTTGTATATTTACCTTGGTCATCAATGTTTTCATCACTCCAGGGTGTCTGAATCTCCTCCTTCCCAGACACAGCCGTACTCCATGAATGGAAATCGTTAAATTTCTCTAAGATCTCGTCTTTGAGGCGGACTAGTGGGCCACCAAGGCCTTTGTTAACTGAACAACTGTAATGATATAAATTTGTATAAATCGCTACAATTGAAAACTAGATGTAAATTTTAGGCCTGTCATAGGGATTAGAACATTAGGATAGAATGCATTGTATTTCTTTCTTATATATGGTGTATGGAGAAATTATCAAATGAGTGTCGAAAGTGATCCGGGATTCCATTGGTTTTGCTTTTCCCAGCCCTATGATTGGTCGAGAAAACTCGCGCCACCCTCTCAACCAATCAGAAACCAAAAGGCAGGTAATCGAAACTTGTTCATCTATTTTTCCCCAGGCTTTAGGCAGTTATCTTGTTTTCACTTCGAATTATGATTGGTTCATAGGGAATTTTCCTTTCTTTTGATTAGCCTTTGTGATTAATTTGGTTCTAGTTTCAAGACACTCAGTTGAAAAGCGCTCTAACCAACCACTAAGATTGTAAGTTGGTCGTGCCAACGACAGTCCTGATCATCCCTAGAAAATTAATCAGTACGTGATTCCTCCTTTTGTTTCTTTTAATCAACTTCTTGATAAAGAGCAAACTCACCACTTTGATTTAAACTTTGGCAACATTTCATCAATCAAGTCTGCTGTTCCTTTCAGCTTGAAGAAAGCGTCCCTTGTTACTTTGTTCTGTAGCCTACAAAATAAAAGACATATTGATCTGTTCTTCAGAAAACAAATCGTACTAATTCATGAAAGGATCATACTCTTTGTAAAACACTTTTCATCATGTACTGATGAATTCTGAGTGCTTCTTTCGATTTGAAAAAACGTCCTAAGAAATAGCTATTTTTCAGGGGTAGACGACCGTATAAGGGGAATCATAAACCAAAAATTAGCAAGGATGCTTCTGGTTTTTCTGGTTAGAAAAAGATTGACACAGACTAGAAATGACGAACTCAATGAATTTACCCGCATCATTGAAGAACGAGAAATAGCGGCGAGGCCCTTTGCTGCGAATCTTAAAAAAGTTTAATTTAAATTTTCACATAAGCAGTGAAGTTCTAATACAGGTGATTTGCCACCTATAGAGAAATTTTCAACTGAACGTCGAAATGACCTGGGATTGCTTTAGTTTAATTTAACTTTGTTCTGTGATTAATTCTGAAAACTCGCACCATCCTCTCAAAAAAATCATATCCAAATTCAAAACAGTCGCGTTTTCCCGCGCTTCGAGCCGTTTGCTTGTTTTCAAGTGAGTTCTTATTGGCTAGTGACAATGTAAACATATATTCTGATTGGCCGCTGGGATTACTTTGGTTTGGGTTTTTTAACCCTCAAATAAAACTACTTTCAACAAAGCTACCGTCACATTACCAAGATGCTATGGTTGCTGTCCTGTCATTCCCGCTTGTATTGTTCAACACGTGATCAGATAGAGCAGCATAGGGCCGGACTTCATTGGCCACTTGGTGCAACTTCGTCACAGTGTTCTGAAATTTTGACAGATACGGTACTTAATGTAACAGAAGAAGTTTATTTTAAGTAAAATTAGCGTCAATAGAAATCATTTACACTTTCCTGGATACGTTCAATTTGTCTATTCAATACAGCAAAAAAAGAATCGCTTGAAATACAGGTTGTGGCTCTTTCGTTTAAGAAATATTTTCAAAATATTTCTCGATTGAATTAAGCCTAGCACGCTTTCTGTCAAATTTCCAAATTCGTGAAATAAATTACTGTATTCCTTATTGATATCTTAACTCTTCAAACTCCTATGAGTGACCAAAACAGAATTTCTTCTCACAACATCAATTCAGTATCAAGCAGACAAGTGATGGGAATCGAGAAAATATCAATTCAGGGATTATTAGTTGATCCAATACTATATTCTCCGAACTAACTTCATAAGAATTGTAAGATTAAGGGAGTGAAAGAGTTCACCTTGCTTAATTGTTTCGTGGTCAAAAATATAAAAAAAAGAAAAGGTATTTTGTTCAACTCATCAGAAAGTACCTCCAACGTTTGAATCATCTCCTTAATGTCAGGATCTTCTGCAGACGAAACTGCCACAGACGAAAGCATTGCTTGTGGCAATGGAGTCCAATTGTGAAGTGGCGTTTTTTCATTGGGACAACATTTCAGCAATATGGACATTTGCTGTAGGACATGGGCCGTGTTAGTGAGAAGATCCATCACTTGAATCTGCAAAAAAGGAAAAAGGAAAGAGAACTCTCTTAAATAACCTTCCACAAATAGGATGACAAATGTTAAAGGGTTTGAAATTTCATGTCGTCCCTCCGCGTATTGTGGGCACATAAAAAAAGAGAAAAAGGTGCTGATCCATTTTAAAACACAAAGTCACTACATTTTATCCCCGGAGAAGTATCCCCAAATGGACAAATAAACATAAATTCAGGCTAACAAGGACGCAAAAAATTTACAGTAATCCTCCGAGGAGTTTGAGAAAGTTAGCTTGATTGCTATGGCCGCGGTCCGTGAAGCCTGTTCTAGACGTTCAGCGAATAAAGCGGAGCGAAATAAACGAACAACGCGATAGTGGCGCACAGGGGTGCTGAAAATAAAGGAAACTTAAAGCTCTAAGTCGCTTTAAGCAATCCGA
This sequence comes from Pocillopora verrucosa, assembly GCF_036669915.1. Taxonomy (NCBI): domain Eukaryota; kingdom Metazoa; phylum Cnidaria; class Anthozoa; order Scleractinia; family Pocilloporidae; genus Pocillopora; species Pocillopora verrucosa. Next base: position 15,299,196 of record NC_089320.1, on the reverse strand, counting down.
CTCAACCTTCCCTCGTGGTGACTGAACGCCAGGAACAGGCTGATATCCGTGTCATCTGTCAAGATGAAGACTGAGACGGGTTACAAGAAGCAATGCACCAAGATTGTTTAAAAATGCGAACGGTCAAGTCATATTGATTTTCGTTTTGCATCTGATTGGTTGATACGATGGCGCGAGGTTTCTAGACCAGTCATAGCGAAGTAAGCAAAACCAAAGTATTTCTGGATCATTTTCGTCACAATTAACAATCGGTCTCATTATATCACACTTACAGTGTGCTTCTCAAGGTCCTTCTGAGGTGGAAGACTCGAGATTCCGCTGTTGGCATCTTCATCTGGTGATGTGACAGATTCTCTCAACTGCCTCAAGCCAACACTAAGGTGAGGCCAAAGAGAACACGGCAAAACACAATTAATTCTGATCCTACACCACATACTTAAACTAATGCCCCATTCACACCAAAGCTTAAACATGTTTAAAAGTTGTTTTGTTAAACACAGTTTAATTTTTTTTTTCTTCATAGAAACTATTTAACCGAATATTTTTGACTTGAATGTAGCACATTGGAAATGCAAGTTAGCAAGTACTTGAATCCAATGGAAAATCAAGTTTTTCAGTTCTCTGTTTATAATTTTCATTCAATGAAAACCAGTTTAACAAAACATGTTTTGCTGGTGTGAATGGGGTATAAGTTACACTTGAAACATCAGAGAAGGCAGTCACAGACAATGTCAAGCAAAACCTGTATTTTGCGGACACTACCCCCAGTCCGAAATTGTTCCTTACTTATTAAAAAAATTTTCCCTCCACGCATCCATGTCTTGAGTATAAAGAATCTGTTTTTAGCAGACACCTCAGTTAAGCGGATTCGAACGACGGAATTAAACGCTTTTGTTACAAGAAAACTGTATTAAGCAGACAGCTTAGACACGGATTCGAGTCTCATTGTTAATTGATCGACATTTATGCGTGATAAAGAAATTGCATTACATCAAATCGCCATCTTGGAGGCCAATCCGGCTATGCGATTGGTTCATTTGTACCACTTCGTACAAATTGGCTGTGTACCATAGTAACCCCGTATACTGCTAGTGTCATTGAATCAGAAACCGCTACTTCAAACTAACACAACCCATAATTTCTCAATACACGCAAGGCCCACGGCATACCTTAACTTGCAAGTCGTTAGTAGAGGCACATAAGGGGGTGTTATTAACAAATATGCAACTGAAACTGGTGAGTGATCAAGACAGGTTACCTTGTACGTCTAATGTTTCTCGATAACTGCGAGATGACCTGTCTTTGTTCATAACAAACATGAAGCAAATGGTTACTACAACCTTTACAACGATCGATGTCACCAACACTGAGCTCCTATAGGAACCAACAAAACATTAACATAATACCGTTAGGTCACTAGAAATCAACATAGCAGTCATAGCATAAAAATATGCTAGGATAAAAACTGCTTCAAAGAAATCCAACCTAAAAAATAATTGATTGACAAAGAAAAAAGTGTTAATTTTAAATGTTAATGAATGCAACAGATTTGACCCTTTAACTCTAAGAAGTGATTGACGCGTATTCTCTCCCCAAACTTTCCGTTCATTAACAGTACATTTCCAGGCTATTGGGTGACGAGAACATTCATACTCGTCAGCTATAGGGCATTATCGGCGTATCTTACCGAGTTGTCCTGACGAATTTTCAGGGAAATAAGAAGCAACTTTTTGAAGGATTGTGTCTTAGCAGTTTAAGGGAGGAGTGATGATTATTATAACCCGTAAATCTCCACACTTGACGGGCACAATGGAATGAAAAATTTTGTTGCAGCCGTTCATAAAAAGACTTTACTTGGTGGCTTCTGGTCTGTCAAAGTTAATTCATTTCTTACGAGTTCAAATTGCATCTTGTCACTTTTTAAATGGCACCTCCTCAGTTACCCAAACAAAAAGCGGGCATTTCGAGTTTTAACTTACCTTTGACGGCGTTACCATGGCTGCAGTTAAGGCAGAAGACCTTGCAAGTGACTTATAGTAATAACGACAACAGCCCTCCAAGAGCTGCCTCACATTATGTAGCAAGTCACTGAAAGAAGTAAAATTCACAAGAGTTGATGGAGTGAAGATCATAAGCAACAATTTTTACTAACTATAGGTACAATTTTTTATTCATTGTTCGATGTATCCTCTCTGGGGACCTGATGGGAGACAAAACTCCAACCAGGGATATAACAAGGAACTTTCCTTTAGGCTGAGAGCCATGACCACTCTACAATAAGCTGCAGTGCAGCCATGATAGGTGGTTTTGGTAAAAACTCAGCCAACACCAAGGAGTTACAAGAACAATCTGACTCATTAAAGCACAAGGTTAGCTAGCAATATTGATCATGAAGGATGTGGTGATTGTGTTTATTTTGTCTCTGTGTCAGTACAACATAGAATGTATCAGCTGGAGCGAAGGTTGTTGCCTTTCAAACTGAAAATTTTAAAACATTACTGCGTTAGTATAGCCTCGCACGTTTTCCGTCTATACTTAAATTTATACAATTCCCTAAATATTTTTACTAAAAAAATGATATTTTGACTTAATGGAAAACTTGTAGAATTTTGAAATTGTTCGTACACAGATATTGAAATCCTGTCGCCTTAATTAACCATTGCACTGTTTTAACACTGAAATCCTTTAAACCCATCTTGAATGTCTTGTTGATAACTTCAAAATGAAGTTGGTGAGCCACTGCCATTATAGAATGAAAGAGAACTCTTATCTTTTTCAAAGTTCCGATTTCTCCAAAAATTTACTTATTATTGCAAACCATCGGAAGTGCTATAACAGCAGTATTTGTCGAGCTGTTATTCGTTCTCGCATACTTACGGTGACCTGTCAGAAAGCAGCTCGACTGATCTTGTTACAGCCTCTTCCTCAACTGCAGCAACCAACATGGCCTCTTTTCCCGTGGACTGGCGCTCGAGATTGAGCCCCTTACGATAAGACACGCCTAGAAATGTATATTTATTAACAATGACTACACAACCTCAAAACCTACAATTTGCGACAAAATTAGTTGATACATCATGCTTAAAGAATTCTATTGATGTGTAGAATAACACTCCTGCTTCTATCACACTCTAAATCATTGATAACACCCCCCCCCCCTCCCCCAATCATTGTTGCCCGTATATAGCTAAAAGTTTGGGGAATCACGATAGAACATTGTTTTGGGGGGGAGGGGTGAATAGGTAGCCTCAACAAAGGCAAAAGATATAAAATTGAAGTAATATGGGGTTGAAGGTCATCTCGTCAACAATTTTGTCCTCTCTAGATAAGACCCAAGTAACTTCTTAACTAGTCCGTGTATAAAACAAACAAGGAAACAAAGAAAAGTAACCGTAAAATTAAAAAAAAATGAAAAAAAAAACGAATAAAAAAAAACAAAGACACTTGTACACAGATTCAATTTGTATAAACCTGAGTTTAAAGGACAATTTGTATCATACCAAGCAATGCCAATATCTTGAACAGGTCTGACAAACTTTTACGTTTCCGTTGCTGAATATGTTTCCGCAGATCTGTTTGTTTCTCTTTTGGCTGAAAAAACAGTATATAATGAGTTACATAAAAAAATTTGTCAAATGTGTAACAGATGAAATGATAGACTATGTTTATTGAATTATGTAAATAACAAGTAGTAACAGGACCAAAAATTCAGTGATAATTTCGAAGTTCTTCTTATACCTGACTGGACACATCCAAAGCTTGCAGCTCTTTTGAAGTGGTTATGACTTCAGCTGAAAAAAAAAAACCAAATAATTGCCTAAACGTCAACAGCTATCTTTATTACAATTTGCAGTAATATCACAATCTGATTGGCCAATTTGCCGTGTTCATAAGAATACAGACAACGCTGCTCGCGTCAACGTGTCACGCAATGGTCACGCACTGAAAGAATCGTCTTATTTGACGTCGATATCGTGGTAAAAAATAAAATCGACAATGCCAGTCGGCTGCGCCTCGTGGTCCACAACATTTTGACCACTGTGATGATGAATATCGCTGTCGATAACAGTACACACCACACCAAACCACTGTCGATTCGTTAAATATACTTGCTCGGCCGTTTGGCACAAGCTTTTCTCTTTCAGTCCTGATACATGGAAAAATATATAACAAACGCGTTCTTGTTCCTAAATTGTTCAGCATTGACATAGGAATACGCTCTTTGCATTAAAACAGAGAGAACTCCCTCAGCTTTAATGAGAAAGCCAATAGAGGAATAAATCTGGTGTTTCATCGGTTTTGACTCATTTCAGTGTAATTTGTTAAGAAAATTCTCACCATCCTTTGGCTAACAAGATGAAAAAAGAAAACAGATCGTCCCTTAGTGAACCAAATTTTCGCGCCCCAGATTCCATTTGTCCGAATTTCCTTTTTCTTCTTTTTGAGATTTTGAACTTTGTTTCGTTTCGCTCATACGATTTGGTTTAAATTGAAAACACTGCCTTAACATGTTCTGGCAATGAAATACCGCGGTGATGTAGAAAAAAAAAGTCGTGTTAAGTAATCAATTAAAAATTCTGTTAGCTCTGGAAGAGTAAGCTTGTTTTTCATATACTTTAATATCTGATAAAACTTGTACCTGTAAAGTCATCCAAGCACGTCACTAGTGGCTCATACTCTTGTCGACTGATAATCTGGTGTGACAGCTGTCTCATTTTTTGAAAGAGTTTTGTGAGACGATTCTGATTCGATGGAAGACACAACCTCCATTTCTCGTGCGTTGATATAAATTGAAGACTTCTGTTACAGTGTGCCTGAAGAGGAAACACATTTTTAGAATAAGCAATTTTTTCCTTCCGGTAACTGGTGTCACATCTCAGGAGTTAATTGTAGTTTAAAATGGACTTCATGTCATAATAATTTAAACTAATTTAATTTGTTTTTCCCTTTTCTCCAAGTAACTGCCGAAGTCCTTGACCGAAGAATTATGCTAATGTAAAACACACTAGTCGAAACTTAGCTGAAACTAAAACTTTTTAAACCGCACTATGAACATTAACTTTCTTAACACCATCATTGTTGACAATTATTTGCTTAGTTGGTTGGAGTTCTTTTGGGTCGCAAACTGGCCAACTTTGGGCCCTCTGTACCATATTCCAACGGCAGTAACCACAATTCTCTACATAGCGGGATGAAGTGTTGATCAAGGTTTTCAAAGAGCGTTTCTGGACCCCTCTCCCCCTCCCCCTTTGCAATTTGAAGAGAAGTGCCTCAAACCCTCTACAATAAATATTCAGTACGCATTTTCTCCATTCTATTCTCTACACATTCATTGCGGTACTGACGAGGAGAATTTGTTTAACAATAAAAAAAACATGAGCTTCTTTAGTTGGTGATCATTTCCTTTAATCTCGTGACTTTGATGCTTGATTCAGGGCTGATATTTTAAGAAGAAATTGGGTGCTGGTTACTCTTGGGGGTAAAGGGTTTTATGTGATACTGTTAGGACAGATGAGCCAACAATACCAAAAATACCCATAAAACCAAAATTTTATGTTAGCGATACAAATACTTGTGATCATCTGACCTTCAATGCTTCTGATGATATGAACCACTCTGCTTGTACACTTTTTCTTTCATTTGTGTAATTCTCTTTATTTTCAGAAGGAGAAAGAGCTTTCTCCACATTTTTCAAGGTCTTGGAGACTGGCTCATTCAGAGAGGCCTTTGAAAACGAAGAAACATTTGTAGTTCATAAGAAGATTGGTAGTTAAAATATTAGATTAAGGTGATAGTTCATCAAATTTCATTTACAGCAAGAGCGTAGAATGTAAAACAAATAAACAAACAAAACAAAATAAAGCAAAAAACAAATTCAATGTTGATCGCAGATGCAGCAGGTTTAGGCATCCAGTCTTCAATATGTGATCGTAATCTGAGCTCCTGCATAGGGACGCTTTGTATCATTTATTTGTTCCATTTTACATTTGCTCACAAGATAACATAAATAGGAATTTAAGATAGCAAATATTTCACAGAGAGATAATATTTTTGAATACGCAAAGATCGTAGAGACGTTATCCTGCTTTAGTACCTCGTATCTGCGCACAAATTTGTGCAATGTGTGATGAGACTTGTCAGCAGCTTGTTTCATTGCCCAGAAGTTGGAGTCATTCCACTTGGCAATTTTCACAAAATCCTACAAGACAAAATCATTTTTTAACACATTGAATATGAAACCAAACTCAAATTTTGTCACAATAAAACTTCTCACAGAGGGTAGCACTGTTTCAGTATTATGGAAAGGAATCTTGCCAGGACTGCATTTACCGGGCATTAACAAGTCAACAGTAGAAAGCTCACATGCATCAAGTTATCACAACTCATACAAGGACTCCGAAGTTTAAAAGTTCCGTTTTATCTCATATTTGATTAAACATTTGCTTGCTTCTTGACAAAACTAAAATAAAGCAGCTCACCTTCAGATCTTTTTCAATAGGTTTCCTCATTTCTTGTAGAGATTGCTCAACAGAAGGAATAAACTGCTTGTAATAACAGAACAAGTTCCATAGCACATCTGATACTTTAGCTAAAAACAAGGAGTCACTTTTGTTAGAAAAATTTCCATGTCTCACAGCAAAAGGATTATTTTATTGGTCTCTAAATTAATGTCTTCACATTTTTTTTAAATACTACAATTCTCCAAGTTTTATCGTTTGACGGGGGATGTGCTGAATAGGACAGACCTCGGGGACTGAACTTCAGCGGCAAAGTATTTGAGTCTGATGCTTGTGCAATTAGACAGTCTCCTCAAACCTTAAGTCGCTCAAGGATTTGCTAAAAGTTTGAAGCAATACCCCTCAAGAGAGGGGTACAGTTTGACTTTCTACAATACCATCAAATGACACCTTTTTCCAAGATTAATTACCTTCTCCAGGGCTCGCCTCTTCGTAGCACATTTGTTTGTAAAATGCAAACAGCATTTGTAACCGGGAAGCAAACTCTCCAAGTGTTGAGCTTTCGATAAATCTTTGTAAAGGTTCGATTACCTCACTGCCATCAGGAAAACCCTCTGTTTATGGAAAGAGAAAGACAGATAAAGTTTTGGATGTGTGTAAATTGACTAATGAAATACAAGTGCTCATAATGGTTAGCGGAGTATTATATACTGTAGCTTTTAAATTTAGAAAGGCCACCTTGTGCTAATAGACGTTTCTGAGGAAGAATCTGTTACACAACCCCTTTTCATGGCTTTTACTTTACTTCAAATCATCACACTAACAACAGCTAAGTGCAACACTCCAAGGGCGTTGCGTCCCAAATATTTATTTATACCATGACAATAAACCAGCAAAATTTACCTCTAGGTTCCTGCGCATACTCAGTCATCCTAAACTGCACCAAAGAACTATAAATGTGAAACCACCATTGACTGGCTTTTGCCGCTGAATTTAAGGTGGTCACATCTAGAAGTGTCGACCAGCACCTGAAGCAGAACGAGAGCATGGATTTTGCAGAATTAACACAACACTTCGCTTTTACCTGATTATGATAAAAGATTGTAGGGAAAAATTTTTTATCCAAAATGTGGGGATTTTAACTGTACAGCACTGCAACGTTTAACATGAGTTAATGCATCGGTGAAATGAGAAAAAATTAATTGGTCATGTTTCTCGTTGTCCCAGCACATAATGGCAAATCAGATGCTATTTGCAAAATCAGAGCGGCCACACCAACGGGACCCCTGCCAGGATTAATAACTCGACGTTGCTGACCGTCTCTCTTGAACAGGCGAAAAGGAGCGCGTGAGTGAAAGCTGGTTTTGAAGCATTGATTCGACGACGATTCCACAATGCCACTCTGGAACAATAAGATTGCAAAATTGAAGGAACATATTGGAATTGGAACTAGAAACTGAGTTTGGTAGAAGGACCCTCACGTCAATCTTTAGAAATACCCATACAAGTTGTGCGCACGGCTTATCTTAAAGTTATGAACAAATATAACCGCATACTTGAGTTCCATTTTTCTCCACTGAATGATCAGATGCGTCACATTATCCAAATGGTCTCTTAGGCTGACATGTTTTGCAGCATTTGATTCCCAGTCCTAAAAATATGAACACAATATCAAGCAGGAAAATTTTTAGAATATGAAAAAAACTATTAATTAGGAGATTATTGACTGATTCAATACAAAATTCTGTAAGAACTGTCCAGCGGATAGTAAGAAGAATTACAAATGAATTATTGGGAGTGATGGTGTTAAATCACTTTCATACTGAGCCTCTCAGTCCCAATACCATGGAAAGGGACTGGGTACCTTTCAAAAGAAAACGCGCTGGGGCAATGACTAAAGAAACTGTGGTGCTACGTCGGTGGGAGAATGTAACAGTGTAATTAAATATCATCAACTGAATTAATAACATAAATTGGCCACCGTAAAGAGTTTAAAAGCTGACGAAGGGATAACGTTCGAAACATCAGATTTTTAACTCTTTACGGCGGCCAATTTACGTTATCAACTCAGTTGACAAGACTAAAATACCCCCAACATCTAAGGAGTTCACTTACTTCCAACCGTAACTTCACGAGACTGGACCATGGGAGTCTTTGATTACAAGTGCACTGCTACTGAACTTCTTACCTGGGCTTTTCTTAGTAAAACCTCAAGGCCAGTCAAAATCTTCATCACTGGACTGGTCACGGGAAAAGATAATATCCTTTCTATCACAACCAAAAGCTGAAAGAGAGCAAACGTTTTAAAAATTACACTGTTTCTGTTCAAACGAGAGGCATTTTTTCATTTCGTGCGTTGACGGAAAGTCGACTTAAAAATCTGTCCTCTTTTCGTACATCATCTGAAATTTAACAAATAAATTAAACGTTGCTGTACGAAACAAATATGACAAGAAGACTTGACATTTTGCAAATGTACCCTTTTAAAGATGTTCCTTTGGATAATATATCAGTCAAATATTAAAATTTGGTTTCTCTGGAGGATGTTTCACACGTTTGAGAACATGTTTCATTCAAGTTTCAAAAAACTTGGGAAAAAAAGTCATTACATGCCAAATGTTCAACTCTTTCCTTAATGAATAAAAATATGATGGGACACCATTTCTCGTGTTTATAGATATAAATTTCAACACAAACAAATAAAGTGGTCTCACCTGCATTAGAGCAGGATGCCGAGGCCATTCTGCCAACAGCTCGTGAACACGAGCAGCAAAATCCGCAAGAATTGGTTTCACTCTTACAACCTCTTGAATGTTTGAGTCATGGTAGATATCAAAAGGTTTTTTGTCACTCAAACCTTTCTGGTATAGCATTTCTTGCTGTGGAATAAGAATATATTCACTTTGAGCATGGGGAAAGTACGCAATATTTATGATGCAGCTTTCTAATCTAGACCACTTCTTACATTTGGTGTGTCGGTACTTCCCAAAAGTATAACCCAGTTCTAAACCAGAAGCACACAAATACTGATAGAACAGGTCAATATTTGCAGCGCAGTGTTTGCGCAGGAACTAAGTGATATCATCCACTACACAGTAAAGACTAAAATAAATTGCTACACAATGAAACTAAATGAAAGTTCATTATGACATTAAAACCTCTTAAGGCTTAAACATCTTCTACTGTTTTAACTTCTCTTTTCATTCCTAGAGGTTAATTTACTTCAACAAAATCAAGACCTGTATCGGCCTCACTACAAAGATGTTTTACCAACGTTACCTTATTTTAAAATACAAAGAGAGCTTTTTGATCGAGCGTCGTAAAACCAACACCAGTCAACGACCAATCAGAACAAAGGTTACCACCGTTATAAGCCATGAAAACGCTAAAACCGCCTGGAGTACGTGAGAAAACCGCGAGTGACAACCGCGAGTTACAAAGTCACGATTGTTTGGCGCGAGTTTTCTAAACTAATAACAGCAAGAGATAAAGGAAAACCAAAGCAATCACGGATTGCTTTCGACACTCGATCGGAAATTGCCCGATTGTTGTAACATTTTACCTTCACTGTCCTGTCTGACTGGAACTGACCCTTCAAAAAGGAACTTTGCAAGAGATGTGATCGAGATGTTTTCATGTCCGCATGCGACCCTGCAGCAAGATAACACATTCCTTGTTAATTGATCTGCTCAGTCACAAATTTAACAGTACATAAGTTGACGTAAAACAAACAACAAATAGGATGTTTTGAAGTATGAGTAATACCTGACTATGAACTAAACATTTTAAAAGCCAAAGGCAAATCTTATAACCTACAATGAAAAAAGTCTTAGGGGAAATTGAGTACAAATTCAATGTAATCAAAAAAAAATTCTCTCAAGTTCTCTATTTTTATGGGTTCCTTACATGGTATAAGAGCATTCATCACTGACGCTGTTTCGTAACCCCACTTGAAGGCTTCCAAATACAGCGACTCCATGGAGTCATTTGGTCGGTAACAGTCTGCTTCATGTAAAGCGAAATCTCGACTAGGTCGAAGCCGACAAAAAGTTTCTTCATGCAGCCTCCTCAATTCTGAGAAATCAGGAACGTTCTCCATAAATAGTTCAGCATCCGACTTAACTACACAGGAAGATGAAGCATTTTCATCCTGAGGGACAAAAGTATTCTCGTTCAAATCCTGGGGAGCCATAAAATCCTTGAAGTCGTCATCAAAACGTGGGAACGCCTTGCTTATGGCTCTTTTATTCTCCTCATCGTCACTGAGACTCACGCCGTGTGTTTTGTTCTTGAATTTGAACAAACTTCCTTCCTCTTCCTCTCGCTGCCGTTCTTCCTCTTTGAAGATTTTCCACTTGTTTAGGAAAATCTCCAGAATTGTAATCACTGCTTGGTAAAGTTTTTCATCGAGGAAGCCATGTTGTATGGAGTGGTTACGCAGATGGAGAACTGATAGCCGTAATGCCCTGTGACAGATAAATTCAGACGATATGACTCGGTTTATTCTTGATTTAGTTTCATCTATGGTGAGTTTTGTATGTAAAATGATATTACGGTGCAAAGGGTCGACTGATAGTACCTGAAGGAAAGAAATGCAGATGTTCGAGCCGCTGTTTCACGAACTTGAAGATATTTAACCAAGCCTGCGACCAAAAGAAAACATTTTATTTACTATACAAACAACAAAAACTTAAAACAAAAGCCTTTCCTAGTCGTACAATTGCCATCAGCTGACGATCCAAACACTTAGAGCTTGATAAAAGAATAAAGTAACACCAACGATTCATTACCTTGTATGCAAGCATCGACAGAAGGGGACATTAAAGAAACTGCAGCATCCAAACAGGACAAGGAACTTGACAAAGGAAACTCACAAAATGACAATATCACATCCGGTCCACTACACTGTTACGATTGAATGATAATATGGAAAAATACTGCAGTTTTAACCATTTTTAACATCGTTCAGTTCCTTTTATTTGAATCAAATATTAAATTTGAACGTTAAATGGGTATGGGAAAAGTCTTCTATTGGCAAATCTTAACCACATAATGGCTTAGGATGGTGTCTAACTTTTTATTTCATGCATACTGAGATTACTGACCCCCCTTCACAATCAGTGTGTGGCAAGACACTGACCCCACAATTTGTGACCACGACGGACCTTACGGTGATCTCTGGGTATCCCCCTATCATAATCCGATGTCAAACTTTTTGTGTAGTGAGGGCGGGAAGGGGCTACGTAGTGCTTTTTTAGGCCTCTTTATGAAATCTGCTCAAATATTTATTCATAGAAACTAAAGCAACGCGATATGGTGGGTCAATTTTTTTCCAGTTTTACCAAGTAACACCTATTTGCAGACAGTTTTAATCTTGTCCAATCTGTGCACATTTAAAAAGCATGCTAGTAACGAGCCATTTACATAAAAGGGAGAAAAGTTTAATAACAAAAGAAGTATCAGAGAGAGCTACGGGAATATTTCTTAACTGTTTGATGAAAAATTAATACTGGTGGCTTGGGTTAGCCAAAACCCTTTTTCTGGTGAGTTAACATGAAGACTGATAAACAGAACTTACCTGCATATTTGTGCCCACTGTAAGCTGAGCCCGAAATAAGTAATATTGAAACAATGTTGATAAGTTTGATGACATCAGGGACACACCATACATGACCTAGATTGATCGTAACAGAAAAGTGAAACTCAGTATATGAGTCAAGTGCAGCCTGAACTAGCAGGGCTTGTAATGTCACTGAATGGAACGCTGACTCAATCCAGTTTACTCCCCCAAAATTTAATCTGGAGAACACAATTGCCGAATCCACTCCTAGGTGGTGAAAGGTTGGGTAGGGTAGGTCAAACAGGGTAAGGTGAGGGTAGTGTGGGGTAGGATAGGGTAGGGTAGGTGTGGTAGGATAGGGTAGGGTAGGTGTGGTAGGATAGGGTAGGGTAGGTGTGGTAAAGTAGAGTAGGGTAGGGTAAGGAAGGGTAAAACAGAGTAGGGTAGGGTAGGGTAGGTCAGGTAGGGTAAGTTAGGGTAAAGTAGAGTAGGGTAGGGTAGGCAGGGTAAGGCAAGGTAGGTTGGGTAGTGTAGGGTAGAGTATGGTAAGGTTGGTGGTTATGATGGTCTCCTTATCAAAGAGCACAACAGAGTGACCCAGGGTAAGGCGTACTCTCCCAATTATCAAAAGACACTAATGTGAGTTACAAACAAAAATTATCATTCTCCTTTACCTGAGATACACCAGCAATAAAGGGTCCTAAAATATCACAGTACAGTGGATAGTCCTTCCTCAGCTTTTGGATAACCCTTTCCACAGAAGTATACCAAGCTTTTGCCTTATGAACAGCTGAGGTGACAGAATTGGCCAAAACGTTTCCATTAACACCTTTCTTCGGTGAGTCATAAAGCTGTGATGCTAGCTCTCTCATAGATGTTGTTAGGTCTGTAACAGTGTTAATCTCACCAACAGTGTGCAGGAAGTGTTTCACTTCATCAAGAATAGCATCAAACTGCATTATAAAATTAATTGAAACAGAAATGTGTGAACTCAAGCTACCGTTAAGACTAAAGCCTACGTTTATGGCCTTTTAGTGGAAGATTTTAGCAGCCGAGCCCCCAAAAGAAGTGGCGAGCCCGAAAGAGGAGTGGAGACGAGAATTTTTCGCGACCTATTGACTTTATTTTCATCTAGTGCCAATGACATTGTCAGCTATGCAAGTTATTTAGGACACAAATTTCTTAATTACAACTGATTGAAAACAAAAAACATTGCAAAACGTGAGTGATCAACAAAGGTCCTTGAAGCATTGTAACAAAAATTGGCAGGAAGCAGAGGCACCCGTTTGTTATGCAACAAAACGACAGATGCTCAAGCATCGAAGACAGCTAAGAATAAAAGGGCACTTCTTGTAAGTCTACACAAAACAACGTGAACGATAAGTTATCAACAACAAAAATTTAATCACAAGTACTTTGCTATCTTTTTCTACAAACTTCGTCAATCTGCCCAAAAAACTGACTGCAGGCTGCTGTCCCCACCACACATACCAGGTTGATTTCTTTTCAAGAAAGTGTTCATGCATTCATATAAGTTTTGTTGTAGTTGGCAAGTTTACAAGAGTAGCATTCTGCTATCAAAAGCTAATCTCCCGTCCATTCTTTCAACACCTTTTTTTCATACCTGCGAGATGTCTGGTCTGATAGCGGCATTCTTACTCAGGTTCTCCGCTTTCACTCTGAGATCTTTAAGTTTTGTTAACAATCGCCCCACCCGTACTGGATTAGATGTTAATTGTGATTCACTCCTGTGTTCATCACAAACAAGAGCTTCCAAATCATCAACAGAAGTCTTCACTCCTCTCCATATTTCCTCTGCATAATATCTCACTTTTAACTCCTCTTCGATTCTTTGAATCTGTTAAAAAAATGCGGAATGTGTACACCCGAATGCTCTTGTGTCAACTAGAATCTGCTCAAAATTGAAAGATTTGCATATGAAGGCATTTGGGATGTAGGAATTTCAAAGATTTGGAAGAATTAGTTTGCCAAAGAAGAAGAGCGAAATAGTCATATTGAATAAACGACTACGTGATACAATACGAACAAGGACATAAAAATTATTTTCTGAAAAAAATACGACTGCGCATAACACGTACACTTACCTCGCTATTAACATACTCAAGTTCAATTCTAGTTTTCTCAACAGGATCCACGGGTCCGACAGGAGACAGAATCAATGACTGAACCAAGCCAAGTTTAGTCCACATGTCACCAAGGCAAATGGAGTCCCAAAACATGTCTGTGTCATCTGCTACAAAAGAAAATTTGTCTTTTGAGAACATGGCAATTGTAAATAAACTGCTGGCTCCAGTTTTTCAAAGGGTGAATAGCTCTGCATTATCCATCTATCACTCTGCAGTACGTTGTTAAACCTTTCATTCCCACGATCTCACTAGTACTTCTCCTAACTAATATTTTTCTTTGTTCTCGTCACTTGCTTTCTTGATATTGTATTGACATTGTAAAGAAAAGTTCTACCATGGTCCTTCGTGGGTGCTAAAGAGTTAACAGTTATCCGTTGAATAGAGCTATCCACCCTTTGAATAACTGGGCCCTGCAGGTCGCTGAGATCAGATGTGCATCTTATCTTTCTGGACGATCTCCAAATGAGTCAATGAAATAAAATCTCGGCTCTTTAATGCAATTTTGATTTCAACATTTCCCTCCTTAACCAGCTCTTCAGCTGATCACTGTAATGTTCACAATGTTATTGACTTCAATACACTCTAAAGCCGAAGGATTGAAAATTTGACGCAAGACTCCATTCAAAAATTCAATTCTAAAACCAATTTGACCTTTTTAAGGCTGATCAGTTGAAAGTTTGATTCTACACCTAAAGAGCAGATTGTTCTAACTAATGATACCATCCGGTTACGAACTGCGGACAAATGAATGAACAGTGATTGTAAAAACTTACTGCTACATGACACAATTACTTACCCCGAGCTTCTTCTGGAAGCCGAGAAACTCCTTCGAGACACGCAGTCAGAAGATTACACATCGAATCTGCTTGTTTAACGTTGCCAGTGCAGTGTTTGTAAGCATTGGCCACAATTTGCACAACTTCCTTCAAAACATCCACCACAGAGTTAATGCCACGCAAAAGACTTACTTCTTCATAGACACTTGGTAATATTCTGTTAATGACACTAGCGATCCCCATATCTCTACTTTGAAAGAGGGGTTCTTTGACTGACAAAAGAACTTGAAACCATTTGGCGATGAACAACTTTATACTTGAATTCCTACAGAAAAAAAGAGAAATTGATGAAAGTAACAACTACACCAACCCTTCTTTCAGACGTTTCTAAGTCTCCACCCAAGGTAAAACAAAACTCTTATTAGGTTCAACTGAAGTACTTTGATGGTTTTGTGCTTCATTCATTTCAATACCTAATAAAGTCCACAACTGGGGAAGTATAAAAATGTAAGCAGGGCAACCAGGAGATCTTATGTTGAAAATAAAATAGTAAAATCAAAATCAGAGAAGAATCGTCAGAGAATACAAATGAACATGAACGCAGTCCGCATTACAATTTTATAAGGTACCACTGTAGCGTAATGTGAAGAAATAATAGTTGGATTGCCAAAGCCAAAATAGGAGACAAAATTTACAATCTTCTCTTGACCTCCAAACAATTCTGAAACACAAACGCTTCCACTACCAGCAGAGACCATTAAATGTAAACGAGGTACATTTTTAAGTATAAAATGGAAACAAGATTGTACACAAGAGAGACCCCACCCTTGTGGTACTTACCGATCCACTTCATTGTGGGAATCAAGCAAGTCACCATTGACCCAAAAGTGTGATGATAATATTTCCAAGTGTTTGAGGTTTTCGTGGTAGTTGTGAATTGTCAAAGAAGTGAGAGAGCTACCATATCCCTCTTCAACCAACTTCCGTGATGAAACGCTATCCAAAAGATTTCGCGCTCCGCCCAAAACAGAGAAAACATTTGATTCTTTGCCTTCGTTACTATGCACCCAAAGCTTACGGCTCTCCAACATGAAGCACTCTGTGAGTATTTCAGACTCCACCAGACGGAATATGGACGAGAAATGTGAGTTTAAGTTGTTGCCCTGCAATGCCAGTGAAAAAGCAGTATTAGGACTGGTCATTATATATAGACAGAAGGGGGGGGGGGGGGGATTTCACAATAAAATTTACCTGATCTCCCGTAAACCTCTTAATTATTCTAACGATCCTCCAAAATTGACAGTTAATTTCCTTTAGTCCGCCCTTAATACTCTGTCAGCGACGACTGATCCCCCTCCGTTGCCTCTGAAAACCATGCAACCCCTCCAAAAACCCTTTGACCCCCCCCCCCCCGACGATAATTAACGCCTTGTCCCTTGTCCCTTGCTCAGGCTTGCGACTTGTGCTAAAACACAAAACTCAACTCTAAAAATGAACAATCATGATGGGTGGAATAGAATCTAAGCAACCGTTCATACCTTGCTCAGAGTATCTCCCAAGTGACAGAATATCGCCTGTATTACTGGATCTCTAATTCTCTTTTTCAAATGATATGTTGTGAGTGCCTCTATCTCATCTCTTAAGGCTCCGCTGTCCAAGGAAGTTGCCCTGTAAGGAAACTATTTCAGTTGCATAGCCACGCAATAAGTATTGTGACAAGCATGCTACCAGTGCATAAAGAATAGTTGCCTTGGTTTTACCTTTTCTTGAAGAGTATTTCTCATTAGTAACTTTAGGAATGGGTGTGAAGCCTTGACAAAAGTTCATTCATTATCGATATTTCCAAGACATATTCTTTAAATTAAAACCGACAATAGGAGGGAAGAATCGAAGGAAGTTGAAACCAAAAAGAAATGAAAGACACTTGCAGAATGAAGTTAAAACAAATCAATCTCTCCTAAAAGACAAGGATCAATGTCAGTATCGGAGCAACTGCCCACCTAGTCGCCCCCCTCCCCCCCGCCAAACCCAACTCTAACCCTAACTTTTTATAAGTTGGCTGTTGTTCGTTTAGGGGGGAGGGGTAGTTGCCAAGTTGTTCAGATTCTACCTTTGATCCGAAGACAATTACAACGCTCAGGAAAAAAAAAAACGTTAACGTGCTACCAATGAGATGAGACAAGAAAATATTGTTGCACAAAAACTAACCCTCTAGCCATTTGATTTACCAGCGCCAGCATCAAAGACCCTAGGACACGACCTTCTTGCAAAGAACAAACATCCCCAAACATGAGCGACATAATTTTTTTTAGTGCCACATCATTTATTCTTATATTGACGCTCGTTTCCTGGTCTGGCTCAGAGGAGTTGTCATCTGACGTCATTATCTCTTGTGTAGATTCCAGGTTTCTGCTAGTTGTCTCTTCCACACTGGAAAGGATTGAGTCTAAAACAAAAGTGAAATGTAGACGTCAACTAGTTCAGTAGAATTATAAAAAATAAAATCCACTTATCAGTTGACTTGGGTGGAAAAATCATGGTCAAACTCATTGCTCAATTCTATAATTCATACGAACCCATGAGAAGTGAAAAGTAAGACTAACACAAACAGTAATATTCAATTCCCAGAGGTGATTAACATGCACCTTCCCCCCTATAATATCTATACGTTATCCTGCACACAGATCATAAGGATACTCAAACTTATTAGGTAGAAGTTGTTATCTTGATCTAACGTCAAATTTTCATAACTAATTTACAAAGAAATATGTGGCAGCTAGAGGGGAGAATTAAGAATCTGATCTTGGGAGTTTAGATTTAGCTGAGCGTTGCGTGGAGACCAGATTTCTTTTCTTTGCATGTCTGATCGATGAAATTAAGTCCTGCTAGACAGGATGCGTTCTTGGATGCATGTATTTTTAAACTCTCAATTTTCTGAAGTTTTCTTTGATCTATCAATGTGTTATATCTGCCTTGTCAACGAAGACAAGTGGTTTACACAATACAAAACAGAGTAAATACTCACCAAATAGTGAATATTCTTCTTCACTCAAATTCATCGTGTTGTCCAGCATTATTTTCAAAACCTCTGCCAGCTTGCCTTTCAGTTCTGCATTTTTGCAGCTTTGCTGCTCCTCTTCAAACCGACGATTCCATGATCTGTTGCAGTAATTGTCAAACCGTTCACAAAGACTTTGCGTTTTTTCCTAGATAGTCAAAACAATAGCTTGTTCAGTTTTAATACTGAAAACATGAAACAGGTAACATATTGAGACAACAGCATATATACAATTGTGCCTTAACATGACAGTGTTCTACATGCAAACTTGCATAGATGTCACAGCTTATCCCCGTTTATTTACTTTAAAGTGACTGCAAGCATGGATACTTCGCCTGGATAGGACGCAAATCCCCTACGGATTACAATTTCTCCAGCTTTTCTTGGAAGTTTGCAAAACCTGAGAGGCCATGAGCACCTCGACCAGATACCCAAGGATGCAGACCTCTTACTAACCGGGTTCAAGGTCAGTGCACTAAGTTACGGAGCGCGACGCGCACAGGCCATAAATCCGAGCGGAAGAACAAGGTTCCATAACTTACGGTACAAACCAAGAAAACCAGATTAGTAAGATATTTATTGCAAGCTTGGGTTCAAATAGGGCGGCATGATTTCAGTTCAAATAATTTTGCAGGTTGTACAGTGAAATGCGGCCGCCAAATTGACCAGTCATAGCGCACGTACTAGCTGAGAGATCTAACACTCGGCAAAACTCAATGGAAGCTAAGACCTGAGCCTTTCGATAGATGTCAAGTCCGATGCACTCGCTATTGGGCAGACGTAGCGCTTTGTGATTAGTAGAAATCTCCCAGCATTCCATCAAAACGGTACAATTTGGTTGGCGCCTCGCTCACCATATTTGAATCGCCTGAGTTATCTAATTGTTAATTAGCAAATGTTTAAACCGAATCAAAATAGCTTACCCAGACCATAAAGGCACTTCTTGATTTAAATGGTGCAGGATGCCCAAAAGCAACCAGGATTCGCAAGTAGGCTTCAGTCACTCTCCTGTCTGTGGCTAGAACCGTTTGCAGGTGATTTACAACTGTAACAAGCTCTTCTGGTAATTCTCTGCAGGTATATCACAAAAAGAATTGCATGCAAAACAGGCCATTCAATTTTTCTGTCTTTCAAAGTTCACATTACAGCCACAAGCTTTGGTAAACTAAGTCCAGAAAAAAAATCTGTACCTCTTGCCAAATCAAATATTTTCAACAATTATTCAGAGAGCACTCAAATCACCAACCTTATAATAAATAAATAAACAACCAACGGGAAGAATCAATCTATGATGATAATGTTAACACGTGTCTTCGGTTCATAACATATCACTTAGTTTTGTTTGCTTTTGAAAAAAGAGAACTTAAACGAACTAGTAAATCATGAATGCAACAGTGATTGGAAATAATTGTGCTACTCTCCAACTGCCCTTTAAAACCCTAACCTTGAAAGTTAGGTGATAGCCGTTACCTGTCAGTAAATTTGTCAAATGCTGTTTGAACAGAGTGTAATGTGTACTGTTCAACCCAGGCCCAATGAAGGGAGAGAAACGAGAGTGAGAAATTGTGTCTGGTTTGTTTCTCGCTCATGGTCCACAGCCTGTCCAACCAAGTAAGTCCTTCCACCACCTGTGGTAGAATAGGAATTAAATTTTCTGTAAATCAGAGGTTAAAGAACCAGAAAACAGAACTTAATAAACACTACCATAACATCCTAACAGAGGGATATCATTGTAGACATCCAATGTATGACACTGTGTCAAGTAGTGTCAATCCAGTTCTGATAGCAACAGTTGTTACAGTCAAAGTGATCATGGAGCCTACGCTAAATGATTTTTGCATGTTATGGTTATCTTTATCTTGGCAACATGTGGTTACTGCAACAGGATGGCTAAGGGTTTATACGTAACGCGTTATTAAGCTCAAAGTTGATACGTGACGCATGAACTTTAACCCTTTAACTCCCAGAAGTGATTAACATAAAACTTCTCCCTACAGTATCCATACATTCTTCAGCAATCAGGTAATGAGAATATTCAAACTTATCAGGTGGAAGCTGCTATCTTGGTCTAGCACCAAGTTCTCATAACTAATTTACAAGGAGATGTGTGGCAGCTACAGGGGAGAATTAACAATCAGATCTTGGGAGTTAAAGGGTTAACAAAAGGCAAGGTAAGGTGAGATTTGAAGTTTTTCGTTTTAAATTCGTGACGCGTGAAATACTGTGTAAAGTGCTCGTGACGCGTGAAACGAAATTAGGACCCCCCCACCCTCCCCTCTTTGATTTCCTCTTGCAAAATATAACCAGGGATAGCATCACTTGTGGTGAAGAAATACAACGCACATTGACTGAAGAACGCTACTGCTGTAAATCAGGTTTCTTACTGTTAGTCACTTTGTTGAATCAAAAGGACTGTTCTGTTGAGTTTAATTAACAAAAAAATTTACCATCCAGTAGTTGCTGTCACTGAAGGTTTCTCCTTGATGGATACAACTGTCCATAACAGAGCCCAGCAATTTAAAGAAGGGTAACAGATGTACCACAACTGGGTGAGGAAGCGATTCTAACGGCAACTGACCTACAAAGACACGAACAGTGAGTAGAGCTTTGGGAATAGGTGAAAGATATCTGGCAACGTATAATAACACTGTAATTAAAATGAAAGACTAAACCAAAGGTTGGTAGAGAATCTTACGATAGAGACCACGGTAATGTTATCTCTCATTATCAATACTCCTACCAGCATGAAAAGCGTTGCAAAGCTGAATCAAATTCCCGCTCTGTAAAGTTCCAGATGAATGAATCTTTTCTTCAAAAGAATAACACTGTCTGGCTTTAGCTTCTAACAGAGACAACCTACAAAAAGATCGTCACAACAAGAAGTTATACAAATAAATCATCACAAGTTTACATGCACTACATGTTTTCTTACTGTAACTTAAAATATACCAATTTTCTCTCAAGACAGTGTAGCTGCATGAATGAACTAGTAGCAATAGTGATGAACAAATACGTTATAAAATTACACCTTCCCAGCTCTCTGCAAATGTACGGAAGCCCATAATCCTACTTCTACTGAAAGGTTGGTTTGTGAGGTTGCCACAGATAATCAATAATTATTCAAGTGTTTTTTTTGGTCAGAGACTGGGGCCGAACACACCAAAGACTTTTGATTGACAGACTTGTGCACGTGAGTCCAATCAAGCATATCGTACAAAAGTGTGAAAAAAAAAGACCTTTTGAATAGTGACTTGTTTGGGAAAATTAAACTGTTATTGGTAGTGGCGGCAATCCCGACAACTTTAAGTTAATGGCCCAGCTGATGTGGTCATAATTGGGGATGTCACTGTTTAAGTGGCCATCCACCAGACCCCAGAGGGAAAGAGAAAGACAGGCCGACCGGACAAAAAAACTAAGCGGCGGACAGTCAAGGAGGAGATGAAAGCCATACACTAGAAGTTGGGAAGGATCCAGAAGCGGGCTCAGGATAAAGAAAAGCCAAGAGGTGCGACGGGCTGTAAGTAAGTAAGTAAGTTACTGTTAAAGTTTATTTCAAGCGAATAGAGGTACCTGTTTGCCAAGCCTGAAGCCCTTTCCAATGGTGCAGTATTAACTGGAAACTGTCTCAGATGATTGAAAAGATATGTGTTCTGTCTTAGGTCATAAGGGAGATGTTCAAGCATACGGAAATCTGTAAAGTACCCAATCATAACTGTTTAACTCGTGTTCAAATCAAATCATGATGCATAATACGTACAAAAATACATAAAAGGAAACGTCAAAGGAACTTTTTACAACTTAGGTCTGCAAGGAAAATATGATGAACTATACTCTTAATAACCAGAGATAATTGGGGGGTATCCATTGAGTTCCAATAGGCCATTTCCGAATTACCTTTCGCCTCTTTTTGAAAACGAGGCCTGGTGTTCGACCATTCGTATGAAAATGAGTTTAATTTACAAGTGAATGAAAAGTTATAATCATATCAAAGGATGAGCCTCAAGACTCTCTCTGAAAATGAGGCCAAAGGTAAATCGGAAATGGCCAATTGATTGCGATGGAGACTGAGACCTGTGTGCATGTCATTCTCAATGGCTCTTACAGTCATTCCACAGAAACTGGGATACCCCCGTGACAGAACTAGCCTCTAGAACTGATACTTTTTGCCTTGATTCTCCCTGATTTATGTATACTTCATTTTGCTACCTACCAAATCGTGTGGACTGGATATCGTTGAACCCAATTCTGAGTTTATCCATAAGCTGACTGCTAAAAATTACACCAAAACTCTTAAGGTAAGATTTCAAGAGTGAGGCAACATCTCCTAGATGATGGGAACATAACTTCTTAGCACAAAGCACATCCACCACTGACTGCAAATAACCCAGCCTAGACGTCCAGTCATAATGTGATGCTCTTTCCAAAAACAACAGCACAGCAGACTCCAGCTGATGCACAGATGTGCCATTCTGGAGAATGCGCAACAATGGCAAGGACTGTTGTTTGATTGTTGACACAACAGAGTTTGCATGATATTCTTGGGCCGATGGAAAGTGCAGTATAGTAGATTCAAACTGGATGGCACTTCCCAAATTTTTAGTGTGCTTGCTAATAAGGTCTTTGACATCCTGAAAACAACAAATCATTGTCGCAGATGAAAGACACAATATTCATTACTTTATCTAAACAACTAAACATCCAAGCAACCGAGATTGTTTAATAAGTTGCCTCATCAGCATCAGCAAGCTTCTAAGCGAAGGCCTGTATCTTTTTACCCATTAGCACTCACTGTAGACTATAAATTTCTTTCTGAGACCATTTAAGGTGCCTGGAAATATAATAACACTCGTCTACCAATTCAAGACTTCCTGCCGATCAACAATTTTCTTTACCCACTTGGAACTGCCAATAGTTTGATAGGTTTGGAATTTCTTTGATTCACATCTTTTGATTACAAGATTAATTACACCCATTTTGAAATCACTAGTAAACATTGTAATCTGATTGGCTCTCATTAGTCCAGTTTGTTCACAAAACGCACCATTTCTTGCTCTAAATCGTATCCTTTTCCCAGCCAGTGAGGCTTAATTAAAATACAACAACCAATTGCTTGTCTAAAGAAACCAATCAAATTCCAGGAAAAAGAAAAATCACATTTAGAATTTTCTGCAAACCAGCTAACAACAGGATCAACAAAACATTTGTACAGACTAAAAAATCTTGTATCTGAGCAACTGAATTTTGCAATTTCAAAATCAATGTAACAAAGTAGTAATTGAACTTTGTGTTGTGCAATTTTCACGTATGTGATTTCAGACCAAATTAGTTCAGTTCAATTACCATTATTTATAATCCAAAGTGATGATAAGATAACGACCTAGACATTGATCAAAATTGAGAGTCATATTTATGAAAAGCCACTGAAAAATTCATGTACCACACAAAAAATTGTTATTTGCCTAATCAAATACTACAGAGTTAGCACTTATTCCTCTTAAAGATTAATACCTGTTTGCTTTGCACAGAAGTTTGATTTCTGGCATAAACTTGATTCAGAGAAGTTGCAACAGCATATAATTCTTCACTTCCTCCCTGAAGGAGTTGCTTTGTTAGTGAGGCTGCATGAAGCATATCCAGGAAAGAACCTGAAAAAAGTAACATGGCCAATAAGTTCTTTGACAGTTCTTTTTAATCCTTGAACTCCTAGAAGTGATTAACATGTAACTTCTCCCTATAATATCCATACATTATTAAGCAAACAGGTGATGAGAATACCCAAACTTATCAGGTAGAAGTTGTTATCTTGATCTACCATCAAATCCTCACAACTACCCTACAAAGAAATGTGTTGCAGCCAGAGAGGAGAATTAACAATTGGATCCTGGGAGTTAAAGGGTTAATGACATCTCCCTGGGTTTTTAAATACTGATGTACCTTCCTGCGTTTTTAAATACTGATGTACCTTCCTGCGTTTTTAAATACTGATGTCCCAAACAAGTGACAGAGGGAAGCTTCTGAGTGCCTATGAGGTACCATATCTCAGACCTTCCAACTTCACTTATGTGAATCACCAACACATAATTCTCTTAAAATTTAAGGTAGAGCTAAACTATACATTGGTGGAGGCATGGTGGCCTCATGGTTAGTGTGCTCAACTCCAGATCAAGTGGTTCGGGTTTGATCCCTGGCCGGGGTCATTGTGTTGTGTTCTTGGGCAAGACACTTTACTCTCACAGTCCTTCTCTTCACCCAGGTGTACAAATGGGTACCAGCAAATATGCTGGGGGTAACCCTGCGATGGACTAGCATCCCATCCAGGGGGGAGTAGCAATACTCCTAGCGGCTTCATGCTAAGGAAACCAGAGTTAAGCACTGGCCCCATAGGCCACTTGGGCCTGTATAAAGGCTTTACTTTTTTTAAACTATACATTATATGTGATGAAGCCTACCTCCTTTGTCTCTGTGAAAAGCTACAAGACAATCACATATTCTTTTGTCTTCAATACCAAGGCCATTAAGCATCATTTGGTAATCACAGTCATCATATTTCTCATCCTCCTTACAAAAGGCAAGAGTGTACTTCAGAAAACTTCAAGAAAACAGTAGTGGTGCTGCTGTGAAAACTTTTTCCATGCTTTCAAGGAGAAAAGTTTTACAGCCATTCATTTTTTAAAAGAGTCCTGCTGATTATTGTTGTGTCCAGCCTCATATTTAGTCTGAGACTAGATATTTGGTCTTACTACAGGAACTGTTTGCATCAAGCCATTCAAGACATTGCTACCCCACCTCTTGGATGGGTTGTTAATCTATCACAAATAACCCCTGAAATTTTGTAAGACTGCCCAGTCAATTCATACTCCAAGGTAGCAGGTAATGTGTGGGAGAAAAGAATTCTACCCCAAAACAAGGCCAAAAAGTGGACCTCTTTATTTGAAATGTCTTGCATGGCATACCCATGGGCTACCACACCTCCAACTGGTCATCATGTTTAATCTCATTTTTAACATACCTCTCCCAACATGAAAATTTCCACTCCTCTATTGCGCATTGCTCTTGAGATCTCACCATATCTTGGATCCATGGCAAGAATCAACCTAAAAAGAGACAAAAACCCACATGGCAAATCACAAGAAATGCAACAGCTTTCTGGTAAATACAAAGCATGTGTATGATAAATACAATCTAACCTGAAATTGGGATGTGGCTTGATGGAGGGGATTTGGCCATCAATAACCCCTCTTTCATCGATGGTTAAGACACCTCCAGGTTCCAACAGAGCATTCAGTCTGTCCAGGACAGATGGACTGGAACAAGAAAACAAGTGAAAGTTAACAAAAGTAAAAAACTCTTGAAGTTAACATGAAAGTGAAATTGTTCAACTCCTGGCTTTCCTTACATTCACCAACCATCAACATTAGATAGGATATTTAGTGGTTGCTTAACAGAATATACACCCAGGGATGCTATGTTTCAATTTGCCTAGGGATTAGCAGGTGAAGGACAGCCAAATTCTTATTTTCATACAATTATTTCTGTTACCTGCAGAAGTTAACATTGTCTATCAGAAGCCAGTAACCAGACTTGAGGGCCTCCACAAGTTGTCCATCAACCCATTCAAACTGCCCACCACAGTGGGAACTGTCCTTGTTGGCTCTGAGTTTCTTTTGTAAGGACTGAACCATCTCCATGATTTTAACTACATAAAAAAGAAAATATTAACCAACTATTAAGACCTTGCATGACCACTGGCCTAGAGATAAGCCCACTGTGCAATTCACCCCTGACCATTATATTGTGTTTTTGACAAGATACTTTCCTCATGCAGAGCCTCTCCACACCCAGGACTATAAGAGAGTATTAGCTTCTGTCAAGGAATGTGACAAAATGCTGGGGGAAGACCTGCCATGGACTAACAATACTCCTAGTTCCTCTAAAGTGAAGAGGTTAGCTCAGGCTATGTAGCCTATTAGTTCAAGAGAAGACTTTGCCTTTGTAAGTTTAAGTTCCAGCACAAAAGCTTTGAGAAACTTGACAACCAAGGGTGACATTATTTGGTACAGTTTTCACAGAATATAAGTTTGTTCATCTTTAGTAATTTGGTGTCAAGATGTTCATTGTGTGCAGACAGCATCCATGATTTAACTAGATTTCATTTGCAAACTCAGAGTGGATTAAAAACCTAGCCTGTCATCTTGTCATGGCCAGAAAAGTTTCCAAGAAAATTGTCTCAACAAGCAATGCAGTCAAAACATCATCAGCATCATTATGTGTTAGTCTACATGCAACATGATTAAAAGGTTCCAACAGGGAGCATTTAAACTAAGCCCTGGAGCAACCAGCAAATGAGTACATGATGAGACCCCATAAACAAGAGCTATCAAAAGAATCTACTAAGGGATAGAACAAACCTGCATCCAAAGAATCAAATTCATAGTTATCACAGATCTCCTTGACTTTTGTAAGGAGATGTTGCAAGTCATCCAGTCTCTTGTGAGATAGCATTGCAGTGTTTTCATCTTCAGAAACTGTGCAAAAAACAAAAAATACCATTAGCCTCAGTAAAGGTAACTACAATATAGAAAGAAAGTCCATAGGAAAACTTTTATTTAAACAGGTGGTAGGCAAAGTATAGTTGTTATATCTCTGCACAGTCCCAGTAGACATCCCTCTCCATTACCATCTCCATCCTTGATCCCCTGGACAATACCATATGAAGTAAATTACTTTTCACAGAATGGTGAGCTCAATTAATATTCTTCATGTAAGGCAATAATACTTTAAGGGTAATATTATGTTAGTTTAATGTTGAACAAGTTGACTTCTTGATACCTTTGTGGGATAAAGGGAGAAGAAATGACAATGCAAAATCATGCCTGATTCTACTTCATTTGGGAAAAGACAAAAAAAATACAAGCCACAGTAATTTAACATTGCCCACAAACCCCATTTGGAAATGTGCAGCAGCCTTTCACACCTTTGCATGACAGCCTTTCCAAAGAGTTTTATTTCCCTGGTAGTCACATAATTTCTGTATGTATACCTTCAGAGTCGTTACTTGAGAAGGATACCCACAGCTTATATAGAGATGATATTTCTTGCAAACATGTACTCATCTGATCATTGCAGATCAAAATCTCTTTTATTATGGTAGGGATAAGCCGCTTGGTTTCATCTATGATATCTCTCAAATGTCTGTCGAGATCAGCCTGTGAGCAAAAAAATTAAGCCTGAGCAAAAATTATGAAAATTACTATCACTCCCTCTTATGTCTCTTCATAAATGGAGAAAACCACACACACTAATAGTTGTTACATCTTCACCCAGCCAACCTTTCATTATTTTTATCTAGGACCAATTTAACTTAATGGAACAAAAGGATGATGTTTGAAAAAACATATGGTTGTCAAAGGTTAGTATATCTCCCTGCTGGACAAGCAACTTTCATGCTACCTTGCCTACTGGGCAAATAGCATGCTGAATTCCAGATTTTTAAACACTATGTTGTACCTGTTCAAATCCCCCCAGAAGTTCAGTGGTGTCCATGGCACTATTCATGGCCATCACTTCAAGTCTATTTCCTGTCAGCTGGGCAACTAGATGGACTAGGGATGTCTTTCCACAAGATCTTGGACCAACCTAGTTAATGAAAAAGACAAATTTTGGGCACAATTTGTTATGTTTAAAAACAGTCATGTTTCACACATCACATACAACAAACATCTTTTATCACTGGGGAATGGAAAACTTCCACCACAAGAATGTCCTGCGACAAACAAATATAGAATTGTATGTGATACTTTTTTCCCCTGACTTTTTTCAGTTTCCAAATTTCAGTAATTTAACATTACTGTACTAAAAGGCAACTGAAATTAAGCAGAAACAAGAGAACCTGCCTCGAAATTGTAGGACAAAAATGAAATGGAATGTCAAATTAAAAGTCTTGTCCCAAAATAAAGCACTTTCCTGAACACTATTCTTAGGATTATCCATGTGGTGCATTGATACTCACCAGTACAGCCATCCAGTTCATGTCTAGACAGGTCATGAGTGACTCCATGGCTGGCAGACAATGATGAAGCAATTGTAAGGGCCTTCCACCATTTGGTGACTGGTTCATTAAGGAACACCTTGGAAGCCATGAATGGCCACCCTTTCAAGAGAGCAGTAATAATCATTAGTATAATAACATTGCTCCGACCAGTGATTATAGAGATGCTCACACATGCTCTGATTGGTCAAGGAATGCATTATACCTCACTGTAATCACCTCGCATGGGGTGATTGGATCAGGAGTGCTAAATTTCAAAATTGTGTTTCATCAGTGTTACTAGGGAACTGATGAATGTGAAAAAAAAATTCAATTCCCTGGAGCCCAAAAGATGCTACTAAGTTTGGAGTAACACTTTTCAAAAGAGAGATATAAAGTTTTTTCTGATTGAATTAAATGAACCTGTTAAATTATTGTGGAAACTGGCTCTTTTCTTTGATACAAGTAATCGGAACAACTAAAACAGAATGGTTTTTAGCATCAAAATATATATTTACAACAGAATTCAAAAGTAATAATGCAATTATACTGAAACAATTCTTCCCCTCAGGCTCAGTGAATATTGTTGAATAATCCCTTCAACCTAGCATGGGCATTATTCAACAACATTTACTTCACCTTGAGCAAAGGATTGTTAATAAGATGTGAAGACAAATCTGAGATCATTTTTGTTGGAGAACTTTGAGTTAATCCTCATGTACTGCACCAAAGTTGATAGTTTGCCTTACAGACTCACCTGAACGTAGCCTGGTGTGATGTAAAATGATTTTTGCACAGGACCAATCTTATCAATCTGTCTTGAATTCTCAAATACGGACTTAAACAACTTGAGTACCTAATCCATCCATAAGCAAATACAAAAACAGATGAAAAGATGGTAGGTTTTCTTAAGATCATTCTGTGGTATGCAACCCTCTTTCTCACAACTTCACAATTTCACTACTTTTTGTGTAATTTGCACTTATACATAAACACCTATCCAATAAATGTGGGCTGTTTCTCTATAGCTTGAGCTTGCCACTGAAGTGAGACAAGTGGGGTAACCCATCATTTTTCTCTTTCTTTTTCTTCTTGGATAGGAAAGCATTTAAAACTATCCGTAAAACTGAAACACAAGTAGAACAATTCTAACTCTGGAAAACAATTCTAAAAATATAATTCTGGTACGTGCTTGTAAATCTTATCATAAACACTTAATAAGAAGTTACTACACATGTACACATACTGCTGCTCCTAAATTAATGTACTTAGGAAATTTTTTTAAAGGCCTACTTTAGCTTAATAAGGTAAACTTACTCTTATCAGAAGCAAACAGAAACCAGTCTTACCATCTGTTTATCTTGTAGCGTCCTCATTCTGTCACAGTAAATAAGATGCACAAACTGACCAGGGTTCCAAGTGCCACAATTCTAGGAAGCAAAGAATTTATATGCAGGCCTTTTGAAATAACAATACAAACTATGTTGCCAACAACATAACCTATTTTGTGTCAATAATTAGGTCACAGAAAGAAAACTTACAAAAATATACCTGGTATTTTATGAGCAAATCACACCACCTAAACACATCTCTTAAGTTAAGTTCCCACGGGCCACCTTTCCTTCCCCAGTGTCCTTCCACAACAGTCTCCTCATGAATCTAGCCCACAAGAAAATAATAAAACCTTCCTTAAACAAAGAAGCAACAACAAAAACAAAAAAGTGAAAGGTAAAGTTTAGCTAATAATCAGGCTCTGTAGATATTTTGAAATGATTGGTAAATAAGACTATCCCCTCAGCCAATTAGCCTTTTACAAGAAGAACTGACACCATTTTTTTCACTTAAAATACAATATTGTGATACACCGTGCATTTACCTGCTGATTGAATGTCACCATCTTTTCCAAGATGTCCTGATTTATTTGTGGATAAAGAGCTTGTGTGATGAACAGCAAGTCTGCTTTGGAGAGTGCCTCAACATAAACCTGATAAAAAACCATAATTAAGTCATTTAATATGTACCAGCATTTACACATAATAGAAACCAATGGCATTTGACACAGGGCTGTGAAGGAAATGAGAAACATGAGTGGTTATGACAAACAACCACAGCCCTTTCACTCCCAAGATCTAGATGTCTCTTCAATTGTCTTTATATCTCCTATCTCTGCATACATTTTGATAAAATTTTAGTCCTCAGAATTTGGTTTCAAATCAAACCATATTCCTCCATTGATGTTTTCTGTCTTCTCTTTGTTCTTACTGCTTTTTCTGCTTGAAATATTTTGATAAACAACTGTAATGGAAAACTAATTTTTGATCATTTGAGTTAAAAATGTTGCAGATGACAAAGAATCCTTAGTTGATGGAAGAGATTTAAATCTCTTTCACAGAATAACATCAGTTTACCTGAGTGAACCTGTTAAGGAAAGACTTTGGCAATCCTTTTCTTCCTCCTCCCTGGTTTAAAGGATTTTGACAGGCAAACAGTCTTGTCTGGTCAGGTTGGACTTTGAAAGTCATTCCCAGCTCAGGGATATAAACCTGTAACAAATTAAACTAAATGTTATTGAATTTTTTTCCTGAGATAAACTTACAAAGTGACTGGCTGAGTTGAGAACAGAATAACACAAAAAAGGAATCACCTCTGCTCTGTGGTCCAGACATGCATTGAGTCCCTCAAGAACAGACTGTGATGCTAAATTGAGCTGAATCACAAAACCAAAGACGTCATTAATAGTTCCTGAGGGAAAATCATCACTTTTTACCTAAGTGACCAACTATGTAAATGGTGATATGTGTTTCATCTATTCTTAAGTTCTACCATAACACTACCATACATATAGCTTGAATTAATTAATGTAATGCAACCTATTAGATTTTTGATTTAAATAATAGTTATATCTGTAAAACTACAGAGCTAGTGTCAGTGAAGATTGGTCACCTGTTTGTCAGGGCACTGAAAGCTAGCTTGAAGACATCTTGTTTGCTATATTTACATGCACTTCCTGCCATTTAAATAGAATTAAATAAAAGATTTGCAAACAGGATCATGCCCTGATACCTCTGTAGCTGGCTCATTCTTACAAGTCAATCCTTGCATCACCTCCCTATTTCCAATTGCAGACTTGCTTTGCAGACCTAATTCTTGAAAATCTAGGTCTCTGAAGGAAGTCATCGTGAGGTAAAAGACAAAAAAATTACAAAACAGAATACCTCATCCAGGACAATCCAGGAACCTGCTTTCAGTGCCTTCAAGAGTGGACCATCCCTCCATACAAACTGTCCTGCTTCCCCACCCTCAACAGGCAAGTCACATCCAAATAAGTCTGTCACATCCTTAAACAACAATGAAAGAGCATGAAGTTGAATACAGAAAAAAAATCTACATGTAAATTGCCACTACTTTCCTACCTGAAGCTGATACTGATTGAACAAACAAAGTTAGGAACGTATCCCACATTTTTCTTATCAACCCCTTAACCACTATATAAATGAATAGCATCTTACTTCTTCAAACAGCATCAAACATTAAGGTCACAAAAATAACTTAGTAAAAGACAGCAATGATAAATCAATTTACTTACAGTTTGCTCAGAAAGGTTAATTCTAATCAATTCATGGCCAGATGCCTTAGCAATGGCATGGACAAGACTCGTTTTGCCAACTCCAGGAGACCCTTCCAACAAAATGGGGCGAGGTAACTGAAGGGCACGCAAGATACGCTGTGCATTTTGTGAAGTTGTTGGTGAGCTGAGGGTGTAGGTGCTACCAAAATCTTCTGGTAGAGGTTGTGGTCCTAAGGAGGATTCATTTACAATATTCAGTATCAAATGATATAGATAATTCAGACTGAAGATAAAATGAGAGGGCCATTACAAGTCCTTTATTGGAAAAGAAGACATTATTGATCCAAATTCTCTTCAAATGCAGGTTGCTTGTACTGATCACTGTCCCTGTGTCTTTAGCTCATCATAACCAAGAAGTATCACTTCTACACCTGGATGGCACTTTCATGCACATCCACATAAAAGGCTGACTAAAAATCATTTCCATATGTACCTCTTTGTATATAAAATGGCCATATACCAAAAAAATCTGGTCTTTCATTGATATTTTTCATTTGTGCATTGTTAGGATATCCACAACACTGCATTTCCTCTACATCTTGTTCCACCTGTCTCTTCAGAAATTCAAGGCAAGCTTGGTACGCGTCTTTTACACCACTTGATGTTGCAGATGTAATTGTGGCTGATGTTGATAACGATGATGAAACCAAGATATTGGACCCTGCACCCAAGGCATCCAGAAAAACAAGGCAGGCACCATGGACATAAGCTAAGGCTGATGAGAGTAAGACTTTGTCACCTGTATTTTCATCTGCACCATTCAGAGTTGTTGAGAAACTGCATGTATTTATAAAATTCACCCAAGACAACAGATCTCTGATGCTCACAACAAATCTAGAGAAAAAGTTAAACCATTGTTATTATTAATAACAAAAAATTTCAATATTGCAAGCTCATGATAAAATCTGTGATATTTGGTTGTTGATAATATTATGCAGCATATCCTTGAGAGCTCATGTGAAATGGAATTATAATTCTTACAGTAATTGCCGTTTTCTAAATGTAATATGATATTCTCAACTATTTCACATCCATCAAACAAGGCCATAAAACAGGTCTATCAGCTCTTGAAACACACAAGGCAATTGTTATTGAACATTTCCCTGTGATCCATTCATTCTTTCTGAAATACCAGCAATGAACATGTGGGATCACAATTAAAGACTGAACTTACCTCTTTCCAAAGTCTGAGCTATGAAACCATTCTATGAAGTCCACCATGGCTTCTCCAATTCCTGATGTACCTATAACAGAAGAATACTTTTCCTTAAAGATGGCAACTTGCATGCTAGGAAAACATTTTGTGTTTGTTTTTCTAGCACCTCTTAAGGAAGGCCTTCATAGCACCATGCCACCAAATATGACACAAATGAAGGCATCCAGTATGACCTTCTTACTTTGACAGGCTGATTTCAGAACAACTCCAGGCTTGATGTTGTGTTCTATAATCTGTACCAGGTCTGCCCTGGCATCTGAAGGTGGGCACCAAATCTCAGTGAACCTGTTCCTAAGGGCTGGAGATAGCTGCCAGAGAAAAAAAAAAAGAAACATAGTTTGACTTTCCAAGCGTGTAAAAGCTGCCTTATATATTTACAACTTCACTAGCTGTTTTGTTTCGCTAATTTTATAATTAGTGCTGTTTTTCCCTGATGCTGATTCCTAGAAACAGCCAGTTGAGGATAATTTTTAAGTAAGATTACCCATTGTACTATTGATGGCATTTGCTGTGGTGATATGACAAGCAGTTGTGAGATTCCTTCTATGTTGTAAGTTTTCACTTTGTTAGGAGGTCATCAATGAATATACATGTACATGGCATAGTTCACATGTACTGCCATGTTCCTGCCTCCATGACATACAATACTGTTTTGAATTGTTATCACCAACATCAATTTTAGTGACAGTGTTTCTAAGAATTATTCTTCCCACATCTACACTCAAAGATGCATTATTAAATGTCTTAATAAACACATAGCACAAGCAAGGAACATTGCCAATATTTAGTGCCAAATTGCAGGAAAAACATCAGATCAATGTCAGTATCTGAGCAACTGCACACTTACCCCTCCCCTCACCCAACACGAACCCTAACTTATTATCAGTTGACTGTTGTTGGGTTACGGGAGGGGTATTTGCTCAGATACTCAGATAAGGACCCAACACACCTTACCTCTTTCTTGCCAAAATCTCCACCAGGGTTCATGGTTCCTATGATTTTGAAATCTTTGTGTGCAACCAACATGGCAACATCTTCTCCAACAGGATCTCCACCATCACTGCCTTTTTCAGCAAGAACTAAAGTCCTCTCAGGTTCTAGCACACTGTTGAGTCTCTCCAACACTGAGTCATCAGCTAAAGAAATCTCATCTACCAAGAACATTGCTCCATCTTTCATTGCTTGTACAAGAGGTCCATCACACCACTCAAACAGCTTGGTAACTTGCTCATCCTTTGAAATGATACAACATAACTTGTCTTATTCATGAAAAAAATCCATCTGTGCAAAGCATATACTTTTATGCAGCTTAAATGAACTTGTACCCGGTGAAAGAAACTTAAGATTATCAAAAAACAAAGAGTAAAGACCAACAAAATAAATCATCTATGTCTTCCAATTCTCCACTTATAAAATTAAAGAAATTCTTTGGATGGGCTTTGGCTATATGGAAAGAGCAGTAGATTCTTCCATTACTACTGGGGCTAGCAGGGCCTCTAACCTGTTCCTCCTGGCCTCTGTGTCTCACAGGTCTCAGACCTCCAAGGAAATCAGCAGACTCAGAATGCATGTGACAGTTGACGGCAAATAACTGCTGTTTCCACAGAGCAGCAAACAGTTGGCAAATGGTGGTCTTACCACAGCTAAAAGGCAATGGTAAACACATTGATACTATAAAAAGGATTCCATGAGTTTGATATGTTGGCACAAAGTGATGAGTGCAACTGAACATGGATTTGTTCCTCAAGATGCAGCAGGCAGGACTACTCATCAAAAGATGCATTTAGAAGCTCAACCACGATAACTGTAACATTTTCTTATGCATGTCATTTCACTCTCACAGTAAATCTCTCCACTGTAGAGCATGAATGGTATCAGGGCATGAAAGTTATCAGGGAAATTTGAAAACATTTTTAAGAGCCCATGATGGAATGGTAACATCCAGGGATAGTAATTCCTCTAGCCATACACAAGAGATGGGATGTACTCAAAAAGCTATGGAAGCATGTCTCATATGTTACCTTGGCCTTCTTAATTAACCACTGCTTTTGTCTAATGGTTTGTATGTATACAACTTAGGTACTAAGATCATAATTTGACACATGTCACTGATTATATGGAAATCAATTGTTTTCATGTTACTGCATTAATGATTACACATTTTATTATTAATTGCATCCACAACTCCTCTAACAGTTTCACTTAAAGCCAACCCCTACTAAATCACAATACCCTGTTTCTCCAACAAGCAAAACTGGTTCTCCAAACTTAAGGGCTCTTCCAGCCAAGACAGCAAGCCTACGCATACTGTAAGTCCAGACAATGTGTTTGAATCCCTCCAATGGTGCTGTTGTGACTTCTTCCATGAGACAAGAGACCCTGTGAGAATGCTTTTGCAAAGAAGGATACCCAAACAAAGAATCTGGATCAAAACTTCGCTTCATTTGCTTTTCAATAACTTCCTGGATGACTTTGCACTCTGAGGGATTTCTGCATCGACCAGCAAGTAGCATGTAACCTGTAAACAAAACACATCTGTCTTTAGTAATTAGAAAAAAAGAAAACTAGCTAAAATAATTTAAAGAAAGTTGCCACAGCACAGATGAGGCTATATACATCTCATGAATTACATGTTTTGATGTTATGAATATTTACCATCCTCTGCAATGTGCTGATCCCAGTCATAAAAGCCACTTCCTTCTACATCAGGAGTCTTGCTGTACCTCTCTGCCCAGCGAAACAAATCTCGTAGGGTGATAAAGCCTTGTTTACCAGCAAATACATTGGTACTCCTACGCCGTGCCTATAAAAGTACAAAATAGAAGTTAATACTCCTGAAGTCAATAGAATCTTGTTGTTAATTATGTAAATTGAGGCAATGATGAAGAGGTGAAAACAGCAGAATTGAAATCTGGAGGTCCCAAGTGCAAGTCCTGCTCTGACCACCAGATGAATTTCTTTCTTAGTGGTCCTGGATTCAACTCCTCTGTGACACTTGTCATATCCAACTGGTTTGCTTCCTACTAGTTAGGGTATTAAGTGATGTTACTGTTTGATCTAGTTTATTTCTTAAAGTTTATTTAATAAGGGCCACTGGTTTAACAGTGTTTCTCTGACTGTCAATGGTTGTCCTTTGTAAATAACTTCTTCTTTAATTACACATACTTGTAAGGCAAGCATTATTGACACCAGTTTCTTAGCATAAGACAGTGGTAATCTACAGCGCTGGTGAAGAATAACCTCGAGTTCCTGGCTGGGAAGCTCATCAAAATGAAGTTCTACGAAGCGATTTTGAAAAGCTCTTGATAACACCTGTAAAATGAAATAAATTAACTCTCAATGGTGAAAGAAATATACACAACAGAGAGAACAATGCAAAATCTTCATGATTCCAAAATGTGTGAATTTGGTGTTTAAATAACAGATTAAACAACTCTAGTGTAAACCTTTCTTCCACCATAATGTCCAGGAGGATTTTGTGTAGCAAAGAGCATAAACATTGGATGAGCTACAACTGTTTCTTGTGTTTCTGGAATAAACAGCTCTCTGTTATCATCTAACAGCTACAGAATAATAAAAAGAAAAAAAATGAAAAATAAGTACAGTGCAAACTTCAGCCAAAATTTTCACTCACTGACTCTTCAAGAAAGTTTGCAAAGACCACCAATTAACTTTCAACGTATTACAAGTCAATTAAAACAGACAAAGTTGCATACTCTTGCAAAGACTGAGCACTACCATGATTAATATTAATACTTCCTATGCATGTAAAATTATTATTATTATCAATGTTGTTATTATAATCAGGCGTGACATTATAGAACAACTTTTTAGTAAGTCAGTTCATTCTTCTACAAGTTGGTAGTTTCACACCAAAATCTCTTTAGAAACATTACTTGAAGGCTATTACTTTAAAATGTATTTAATTCACTATGTGTCTATGATCCCCAGTTCAACAATCACAGAAAGTATATCACTGGAATAAAACAGGAACATGTTCATATAATTGTTTCAGTTTTAAAGTAATTTGTTTGGTATCTTGACCATACACTAAAACATTGAATACTTACCCTATTAAGGGCCTCTAAGACATCTGAAGGGGCTAGATTGAGCTCATCCAAAATGATCCAGTGGCCCTTTCTCATGGCATCAACTAAAACACCTACAAAAAGTATATGGCCTATTAGCACTGTCAGTGATGTTCACTCTTGTACTCATTAATGTCTACTTAATCTGCTGGCCTATATTTCAGTTAAATCAATTTTTGTTATACGCATTTATAACAAGTGGGGAACTATGAAAAATATGGGTTCCTGATAAGAGTTAAAATCAAGTCTTACCTTCTTTAAAAACCAATTTGCCATTCTCATCTGAAGTGTAACAGCCAAGATATTCTTGGATATCAGTGTGTTCATGATTATTTATTCTAACACAATGGTTCCCAGATGCCTTAGCCAGCCACTGAATCAAACTGGTTTTACCCACTGAGGTTTCTCCCTGAATTAAAACTGGAAGCTTCCTGGAAACAAAATTGTATCAAATATCAAAATGCTGATCCTGATCCTGACCCCAATTCCATCAACCTACTGACATTTGAGCCCATTTAACTTCCAATACATTTTCACCACAAAATGTGACAGCTGGTGAACAGAATAAAAGTAGCCTTGGCCACTGAAATGAAGGTGGGGCCATCTTTCTAGAAGACTTATAATTCCCAAATCCTCATTACCTTAATTGGACACCCTGAACTCAACATCAACAACACAGCTACATGATTAATAAAGGGGCAAGTTCCTAAAGAAACTGTGGTGCTGCCTCAGTAGGAAAGTATAGCAGGGTAATTTTATTAGTATTATTAACTGGGTTGATTACATAAACTGGCCACCATAAAGGGTTTAAACACTGATATTTCAAGCATTAACCCTTCATCTATCACTCTGACAAAGAGTAATGCTCAAAATGTCAGCCATTAACACTTATGGTGGCCAATTTATGTTATCAACTCAGTTGATAATGCTAGATTACCCTGTAGCACTGCTACATAGTTATATAATAGTGGATTCTCTCAACCTTTTTTGGTATTTTATCCCCTAATAGTACATTGCATAGAATTTCTCCTGACAGTTTCACTACTGAATTAAACATTAATGTCACAAGTTAGGGTGATTACTGGCTGAAGGAGCCCTAAATGGATGCACAAATTCTCCTGTTAATACAGTAAAATTCACACCCTTCCTCCATTGAATTTTTTTTATTGGAAATGGTGGCTACAGCAAAAAATAACAGTATCATGTAACTGAAAGTTATTTACCTCCCCTCTTGTCCCTCTGCTATTAATAACAAATTATTTTGCAGACACTTTTAGTACCTTTAATAAGAACAATCTAGATAAAGAATGGACCAAATACCTGGCAGATACAACCCTAGCAAGATCCTTCAAGTTAGCCTTCACTGAAGCTGTTAAGACATACTCATTTGACATCACAGGTTCTTTGCTTCCCAAAGCAATCCAAAATCCTTCAAAATTACAGTAGTGTCCAGAATCTTGTGGCTTAGGCAAGGGCTGCTTTAACATACTGGCAGCATTAACATGGCCCAGGATGTGATGCTTAATGAGAGACTGGACAGAGGGGTGTGATGAACGATCCAATTGTGTCAAAAAACTCAAACAAAATCCCTGCACAAGAGTAAAAAATTATGTGAAAAATCAAGCAGACAAGTGATGAAAAAAAGGAAATATTAATTAGGGCATTATTAACTGATCCAATACCAAACTCTTGGAGCTAACATCTTAAGAATTGTATGGCAGACAGTAAGGAGAATTACTAGTGAGATCTTGGAGAGAAAGGGATAAGATAAAAAGCTCAGGTTTGAGTTGCTGTGTATGAGTACCAAAAGTGTTCACGAATAGGCCACCTCTTCCTAATCAAAATTTTGTATTGCAAATCACCTCCTTTAATCTACATAGAAAGCCCATGACAGTAAACATCAAGTCACAGTACAATAGCCCTTTAACTGCCGAGACCTGATTGTTAATTCTCCCCTTCAGTTCTGACACATTTCTTTGTACATTAGTTAGGAGAATTTGGTGATGGGCCAAGATAGCCACTTATTTAATACTAAGTTTGAGTATTCTCGTCATCTGTTTGCTGAATAGTGTATGGTTATAAGAAGTTACAAGAAGTTCATGTTTATCTAACGTGAGAGTAAAAGGCTTCATAACAGTCTTGCAGTCACCAAAAATTTGTTTCAGAGTAAGATAAAAGTGGCTTACCTCATAAATAGACCTCAGAACATTCTGATGGGGATTTATAGCTGCATATCTTAAAGCACGGCACAGAGTTCGCAAACTAAAAGAAAAATGGAAAGGGTAACGTCCAATATAAGAGTGACATTATTATCGGGAAAGGACTACACTACAACAAGGCAATAATTATTGATAGTAAGGTTACTGAACATGCAGTGATTCTGACTTGTTGGTCAATTGTTCTTAGAACAGTAATCACCTGAACAGTTAATACATTGATAAATTGGACACTTTTAAAAGGTTGAGAGATCAAAAGATTCCATGTGAAAGACACACATAGCAAAAGCTTAACTTTGAGATTATTGATCAAAAACTGGATTGATACTGACCTGTAATGAGGCTTGTGTCCTGTGCCATCAGTCAGCTTGTCTTCTGCTTCATGCTTGACTGTGAGGTAAAATCTGGCAATAGTGATCAATATCTTTACTCCTCTGTAAAATACTTTACTACAGTAACAGTGCTACCCAAAATCTAACATACTAACCTAACAATTCCATC
Source organism: Pocillopora verrucosa (assembly GCF_036669915.1). Lineage (NCBI taxonomy): Eukaryota > Metazoa > Cnidaria > Anthozoa > Scleractinia > Pocilloporidae > Pocillopora > Pocillopora verrucosa. The sequence goes on along the minus strand of NC_089320.1, from coordinate 15,259,521 downwards.
CACAATGGCTGAATTGGGTGACAATCCTTGCAAGTAATCCACAACCAGGGTTTTCAGGTCTGCTGTACTCTCTAATTCTCTGACAAAGATTTCTGTGAACCTTGAAAAGGAAAAAAGCAAATATAATTATATAACTGAGTTCACCTTAGCAAGACTAAAAGAAATGTTGATTTTATCGGTGATTTGACCAGCAGAAACAGCCTACACAGTCAATTGAAATGACATCAAACGCATAAACATGCATGTGGGGTACATGAAATCATAAAACAAGGAAAGAGAGCAGTCCACAACAACAACTTTTAAACTATCACAATTTCCATATTTGTATGTGTTTGAAACTGTTAATTATGAGATATCCCCAATATAAAAGTTAAACAATCTGACAGAATCTGCCAGGATAACAGACACATCCAAAACATGGGTCATTCTATGAAAGATGTAAAGAATTTATCAATCATTGTATTGAATTAAAAATTTCCAACTATGAAAGATGTTATCTTGACTAAAAAAATAACTATCCATCTTAAACATGAACAGCTCAAATAAAATCAAGCATTTTTATTTCTCTCTAAATCAATAACCTGTTCCTAATTCCTGGAGGCAGATCTTTCTTCCCCACATCAGTAGCTGGATTCATGCAGGCAAACAGGCGAAAGTCTTCATGTCTCACAGTAGGAGTAACATCCCTAAAATCAGCAAACCATATTCAAGATCACAGTTATTTTAATGATAACTACTTCTCATAAGTGATGAATTGGATCAGAAACAAAAGGGATAGGAACCTCTCAATGCTAAAATTAAAACTTCCACTGAAGAAAAAAACTTTCAGTTGTTATTACCATGTATCCTTTAAACCTATAGGAAAATAAATATAGAAAGAGAGACAGCTTAGTGCTGATAATTAATTAAAAAGGACCTGGCTGAAAAGCAAAGCATCCAAGATACATAGTTATAGTTATGAAAGTTTGACAAAGCTCAATAGCCCTTGTTTATTCGATTTTGAGATGTGTTGTTATTTTTTATTTTTGATGTGTGTGAAATTATGCAGGACCCCCCTTTCACCCTACTCATATACTGAATGCATTAACCATCTTAAGTTAGATCAATTCTATTTCTGAATGCAAATTGAAGTTCTCACCCTCTTTCCATTAGCACCACTGATCCAGATGAACTCTCCAACAAACCACAAAGACATTCCAGTGTCTCGGGTGTGGCCAAATTGATCTCATCCAGTAAAACCCAGTCACCATTTTGTAAAGCCTGCACAAGTGTTCCTTCCACAAATCTAAACGCCAATGCACTCTCTGCATTTTTCTGCTGTTTTTGTAACTGCTGGATGTCCTGAATCAGACCTTGCCACTCAACCAAAAGCTTCTCCATTTGTTTATCTACATATACACAGTTGCAGTTTACAAAGAAAAAAGTTTGAAAAAAAGTTAAATGCTATGAGCCTAGTAAATAGGATCCTAGCTCACAACAAGCCACCCTCAACATAAATTTATAGTGAGTTTTCACTGACAGCTACTTAATCTCTGTCCAGTTTTGTTTCCCTTTTAGGTCACTATATTTATATAAAATACTTAGATGTTTGATTATTTCAAGAACACATTTCAATCAAAGCTCACCTTTCTTTACTCTTTCTGTGGCATTTTTTTGACTATGAATCATTAACTTAAACAAGATCTCCCACTGTTGTTGAGCAAAGCATCTCTGAACATGACTCAAGAACTTCACATTTTGTTTCCTTGAGAACGTCTTGCAAAACAACATTTCAAACTTTTCCCTCACGGGAGCCACAATCTGTTTCATCTCCACAGGTTTGTAACCACCAAGTAGATCTGAGCTGTCACTTTGCTGGCTCATATTTACAACTTTTAAACTGACTGCACACTGTGTTGCTAAGTACTGTACTGTTGATGTTTTCCCAGTTCCTGTCTCCCCAACCAGCAAAACAGGCTCACTGTTTCTAATACAAGCTGCAACTTTCTCAAGCAAAACTAAAGAATGTCTTGTATGAGCAAATTTTGAAAGGTTATTTTGACCAAAAGAAATTGCCAGGCTTTCATGAACTTTCTTTTTCAGCGTGACCCTACCAACTGTCATTGACAGTGGAGAGGTATGAACATTTGGTTTGTAATTCATGAAGAAAAATTCAATCTTTTCTTTGGTCAAGCCTAACTTGGCACCAACTGCTAAATCAATCAAATTTTGATCATAAGTTTTTGGTAAAGGAGCACTGAAACAGTCATGAGCTTCAAGGAAAACCTCTTTCGAATCAAGCAACGTAGGTGCACCACAAGCTGTTACAGCTATTCTACTACACCATTTCATTAAATCTCTACTAGAGCTTTGCCGCTTATCATAAGGAAGGGTGCACTTTGCTGTGTCTTCACTGGAAACAAGGTGTGGATCTGCAGATAACATGCAGTAGATATCCACCAGCTTTGTTGCAATATTTTCAAGGTCTGGGTACTTCTGGACAACCACCTAAAATTATTTAAAGTTAATGATTAATAAGAATTTCCTTACACTCAATTTGAACAGTGCAAACTAGTTAGCGATTTACTTTTAAACCCTTTACACCCTAACATCAGTATGCACATTCTCCATACCTTTCATAAGGTACTGGTAAGGAGAATTTGCTTAACAATTCAGAGCTTCTTTAGCTGAGGATCATTTCCTTTATTCTTATGACCTAATGCTTATTTCAGGGTTGATATTGTAAGGAGAAATTAGATGCTAGTCACTTGTAGGGGTAAAAGGGTTGATTGTTAATGTTTTTCTGCAATTTAGCATAAATTTGAAGAGAGCAATTTAAGAAGTTGTTTGTTAATCCTTTAACTCCCATGAGTGACCAGGACAGAATTTCTCTTTACAATATCATCACAATATCAACCACATAAGTAATGAGAATAAAGAAAATAACAATTTGGGAATAATTAGTTGATCCAATACTAAATTCTCTGAACTTACATTATAAGAAATGTATGGTTGACAGTAAGGAGAATTACAAATTTGACCCGGGAGTTAAAAGGTAAATCACTTTTAGAAGAAATATATTAAGGGTTCAAAAGGTTTATTTCTGCAAGGTTCCTTGAGAAGTGCTCATGCCTATAAATGACATTGAAAATTCTACAGCTAAATTAAATTATGTTTGTTAGATACATTTTATCATTCAAGATACCTCTGTAAGTTCTTCCTTGGAAAAGGGTTCAATCTTAACTCTTGACCATAGCTTTTCCAAGATAGCAGAATTAGCACTAGCAACATGATAACTGAATCCACAATGACCACTGTATGACCTAGATAAAAAATTAATACAAAATACAATAAAAATAAAATAATAATCACACTGGTTATAAAAATTTCAAACCAAGTAAAGATTGACCTACTACAAATACAAAACATATTACCTCTGAGTGGCAAATAGCTGAAACCCTGGTGATGCCTTCACAACATTACCATGTGCTGGCACGGACAGTGTACAAGATTCCAGCAATGGTATTAACACTGAGATCACATCCATAGGAGCCAGGTCAATATCCTCCAAGAGAATCCAATACCCAGCTTGTACAGCCTGTAGCAGTGGCCCAGCCTGCCATACAAATTCTCCTGGTGTGTCTGTGCACACATATGTACCTAACAAAGACTTGAAAAGAAAAACTTTACCATTAGAGCGTGCTGAAACACATGCTACCAGAAAAATTAATATGATTAATTTACCAAATCACAAGTGAGCTTTATAGGGTCAATAGTAACTTAGTCTGTATATGAGCCATTGAATTACACCCCTGTAGCCAAGATATCAATTTCAATTGTCCTTAATGTCTGATATACATTTCTTATAACATTAGCTCTGAGAATTTGGTGTTGATTTTGAACAAAATCCCTTGATTCATCCTTTAACCTCTTCTTGTCACACATGTTTATTATAATGCAACAATAAGGTAGAGATAAAATAATTAATTCCTTTTGATCATTACTGGGAGTGAACAGGTTCAAGTATCCTGGTTTATAAAGCATGAAGCAACCACACACTGTAGGAATATCACTACTTTCTTAAGATAAGATGTTAGCCTACTGCAGATCTCCCATACAATTTCCTAGTCCACACTATAACCTCATGTGAAGAAAAGTACAATTGTAATGGTACATGCTCACCTTGCTGTCTGTCTGATCTCCAAGTTGAATCTTCATAAATTCTGGTGGGCGTGTTCTCCCTGTTGCTCTGGCCACAAATTCAACCAGGGCTGTTTTCCCACAGCCTATAGGTCCTTCTAATAATACACCATTTCCTGTGGCTACCGATAGTACTAGTAAATGAAGATTATATACAGTTGATGGTACCATGACATATGAATGGTCCACAAGATTCAATGTTCCAGGTAGGCATGGCAGCATAACCCCACAAAGGGTTGTATATTGGCCAATCAAATCTTCCTTATTGATAGATGCTCCATTGATGTTATCACCACTGACATCCATAGAATCTGAAGTTAATTTCTGATGATCATTTATATCTCTACAATCTTTTACATGACTAAGCAACTTATGTGTAAACTCTTGTGTTAAAAATGAGGTTCTCTCTGAAATTGTAAAAAGTTTATCCAGCAGACCAATCTTAATTTGTTCTGATATACCTGTTAAAATTGAAATAATATGTAAAGCATACCATCTCACTTCAGGATGATTATGTTGCAGAAATTTAAAAATAGGACTCCATTCCCAGATTCTGTGAAATGTTTCAAAATTATAACTAAGTAGATTGTAGCAAGTCTTCAATACACATAAAATTCTCTCTATTTCTTGCTCGTTAACCTGCTCCTCATCCGAAATTATTGAAAACAAACTGCAGGTTTTAATAAATCTGTAAATGAAGTCTTTCAAATGAGACAGTGTTAACAGCTCACTAAGAGTGTAACAAAATCTTTCTACGTGAGAACCATTCCTATAAGATTCTTGCTGAAGGTTTTTAGCACAACGTTCAAGAATTTCCAGCAGTATTGGTTTGCAGTGTTTTACCAGAAAGGGAGTCAAATCCTGGATTAGAAACACCTCAGCCAACTTCTGCAATAATAGCTGCTTGTCATCAGAAGACCAGCTCTGAAATAAAATGATAACAGAAACACAGTAGAAAAAATATTTAGATGGAAAAAAAGCTAAAAGATCCAAACTTGCAAAATTATACTTAACATGGCAAATCATCAATTTAAGAACAATACAGCAAACACAAATGGGAATATGTATAACAATGTAATATGTGACTAACACAGTTTATATACTGTAAGATTTTACACCACCATCTCATCTAACGGTGCAATTTTTTCCAGTTGGTAATAATTATAAGTAAGATTTTACACCAGTAACTAAGGGCGTAATTTCTTCCAGTCAGTGGTGTTTATATGTAAGATTTTACGCCAGTAACTAATGGTGTAATTTCTTTCAGTCAGTGATGTATGTATGCAAGATTTTATGCCTGTAACTAAAGGCGTTATTTCTTCCAGTCAGTATATTATACACTGTAAGATTTTGCGTTGTTAGTTAACGGCTTAAAATCTTACAGTTTATGGAGTTTGACTAATGGTTGTGGGTTGTGGGTTGTGGGTTGTGTGTACAAGTTGTGGGTTGTGGGTGTAGGTACAAGTCGTGTCCATTATAGTTAACAATTTATGGTTAATAATTCATATTTAATAATAATAATATTAATAGCACTACTACTTTTAACTAATTATTGTTATTATAGAGGGGAACAGTTTTTTTTCCTGTGAAATGTGATTTGGTTAAATAGCCGTGAATGATGAATCACCTTTTTTTCATGGAAATTGCAAAACAACTGTATTTTTTTAATGCAAAACGTGACTTAAACCATCATTGTTTTCTCTTCCTTTAAAAATTATCCAGTAAGTGTCTCAAAACCAGACTACATGTAGAGGCATGACTATGGCTAGCTAATCATCATTCTGGACCCCAGGACTCTTTATTCCAACAGGTAATTGAAAACCTTTTATCTTCATTTTGTGAAATGGCTATTTCATATTGCATGAAACATGAATGGCCATTTTATTTTTCGTGAAAAGTGATCTAAACCCCCCCTCCTTTTACCATCCTCAATGCATATGTCTAAGTTGACATAATTAACATGACATGATGTATAAAAATCAGACAACCCTTCTCCAACTGTCAGGAGCCAGTAATAGGCTCCTGCCAACTGTAAAATATTGTTTATTCCAATATCATTGCATCAGCTCGGTGAGACTACTGTTTCATTGACTCACTTACACATAATTAATACATAATTCATTCAACTCATTTATACCAAAAAAATCTATACTTAACAATAATTAATTAAAAGTAGTGGTACTATTATTATTATTATTAAATATAAACTATTAACCATTAATTGTTAACTGTTACCGACACGACTTGTACTCTCACCCACACCTACCATTGGTCAATCTCCAGTGTATACACCGACGCAGACAATGGCGTAAAATCGTACGGTCCATAAACTGTGTTAGTCACCCATTACGCCGTTATCTAACTACCGAACACGAATGATCTATTCAAAATTTACAAACCTCAACTTGCAAAAAGTATGAAAGTTCATTTTTAAAACGAACGTCGCAGTCACATAGGTACTTCAAGGAGCTCAGAAAGTCAAAGCGGAAGTTCTTGCAACCCATCATGCCGTTAAATGAATGTGTTCGTGGATAAATGTTCCACACGTAACATACTCGCATAAAGAGCAAAGATGCAGATAAATCTCTCACTCTTCAACCACGTGTGTGTTAACGAGCCCGCTTTACAGATCACCAGCACTCTACATCATTAGTTTCAGTCCTTCTCGTCCCTTAGCTTGTGTCGTTTCCAAGACAACCAGTTTCACAGATCGCCATATTTTTCGCAATACTCTACACAGCTGTCACGATGGGTCAAGATTACTACGCTGTTTTAGGCCTAACAAGAAAAGCTACGGATGCAGATATAAAAAAATCGTAAGTTTAGTGACTTATAAATCTAAAAATTATATTTTATTCACCAAGGGAACTTACGATTTGTCAAAATTTCCATCGCCAGCTATCGCAAGTTGTCACTGAAATTTCACCCAGACAAGAACCAGGAGCCAGGGGCAGATCTGAGATTTAAACAAGTTGCAGAGGCGTATGATGTGTTAAGGGATCGTAAGTATTAAAATAGTATGCTTCTTTGGATTTACTGCGATGTAAAAAAAAAACTGTTAAAAGTTTAGGTCGTTCTTTGTTAATTGAACTCAAAGGTAAATATGAAGGCTTGATAAGTGCTCATTGCAAAACACTGATCACTTTTAAATAGTATTATTGCGTAACTGATTTCGTGTTTGACCCACACATCCAGATTCTTCATTTCTTTCTGAGTACTAAACAGCTCAACATAATGAATGTTTCTTACTTCTGTACAGTTAAGTGGAGCCGACTTGGAATTTGATAGTAACGGATTAATTACTGACAGTACTCATAAGTGTTCAACAAGTCAAGATATAATTGTTATTTCAGCTAAGACGAGGGCAATTTACGACCAGTTTGGAGAAGAAGGACTTAAAGGCGGAGTTCCTGATAAAGGTAGCTTACGTACACCTAGACTGAGATGAGAGTTCAACATGCACACATTAGCAGAGGTTATGATGATCTCATGCATGGAAACAAGACATATTAATGATATACTAATAACTTGCACATCTAGGTTTATTGGCACACATTAGCAGAGGTTATGATGATCTTATGTGTGGAAATAAGACATATTAATGTTGTATGAATGACTTGCACATCTAGGTTTACTTGGAAACTGTAGATGTCTGTGTATTCCTGTGAAATAATGCTGAAGGGAATGGGGCATCTAAACTGCAAGGAAATTTAAGAAGGAAAATAGAAGAACTGACATAACAGAGATGGTGCAAAAATAACAATGAAACATGTTTACTTTGTACTTATGGTACGATATACATGTCACTGCACCTTTTCATTTGAGTTATGCCGATTTCATAACCCCTAGAAATTAACATGTAACTGCTACTGCAATTCTATGGTACTATTTAGCTGACAGATGCTGAGACCAGACAAAGTTTTAGTTGGCTTGGGTGGGCAAGATGGATGAGATCCATAAAAGTGCAAGGAAAGAACTTAGCCAATTTCACGCTTGGTCATGCATATATAATACAGATTGTAGGGAGGATTGCTATCAGGTCTTAGGAATTAAAGAGTGTAACTTTAGAAAATACTTAATTTATTAGTAAATAATAATTTGTCCTAAAGATGTGGTGATATCTTCTTCATTGTAGATGGATGGACTCCAGGGTACACATTCCATGGAGATGCTGGTCGAGTTTTTAAAGAATTTTTTGGGGGAGACAATCCTTTTGCTGGTATGCTTGTTTTTGTATATGTTCATGAGAAGAAAAACTTGCCATTTTGAATATGACTTTTTTTTAAAAATCTGTTTACTTTTCAAGTTTTGAAGGCAGAGGTCATGATTTATCTTAATCAGTAGAGGATAAAATTTTGATTGAATTACTGTTTTGTTGAGTTATTTAAAACAACATAGTATTTGAAAAAATATAAAAAGCATGATCTCATTGAACATGTTCATACATAAAGTGAAGTGGCCTGGAAAATAACCCCTGCTTTTACTCTCAGAATTATTTGACTCATATGATCCAGAAGTTGGGTTTGGTGGAATTCATGGCCGAGGTCGTCGTAAGCAAGATCCACCCATTGAGAGAGAACTTTACCTCACTCTGGAAGAAGTTTATAAAGGATGTGTCAAAAAAATGAAAATTTCAAGAAGGGTAAGAAATAAGAGTGTTGGCCAGTATTTACTTGTGCAGGAAGGAGTCAATATCATTTTAAGAAAATACTTTAGTGGAGGGTGTTTCTTTTGTGAAGGGTGTCTCTGGGCATCTACTTCAACCCTGAAAAAAAATCTGTAAACAATGAGTCCTGTATATTGTGAAACTACCAATTGTTGATTGTGACATTTCAACTGCTACAGTGTTGATATGAGGATCTAGTATTACAATTCACTATATACGGTATTTAGCACAACAGTTAGCTGCTTTTCATGTGTTTGACCCTCTCACTTCCAAGATCTGAGAGAAAATTATCACAACCAGTCATATAGCTAAGATTTTTCAAACAAGGGGGTCACACATTGTCACACCTAGGTTATCTACTAGACTGTCCTGTTGACATCCACAAAATGCTGCAAAACTCTGATTTATCTTTCAAATCAGCACTCTTGATCCCCTCCATATTAATGAATGCTCTTCATTCAACTAATTTATTCTTGTGTTATTCACACTACCATGTTCCAACCAATACTATAGCTCTATTTCTTGGTACCTGTCTACAAACCATACACAACACACATTTCCTTTTTTCCCTCTGATAAAGGGGTTAACACTCAAATTGTCAGCCTAAAAACTCTTAGCATTGGGCAATTTACTTTATTTATCAAGTCAGCCAATAAAACCAAATTATCTATATACAATTAAAAGACAATTTGTGTTAACAGGTGATGAATGAAGATGGGCACACGTCGAACATTCGTGACAAAATATTGACCATCAATGTCAAACCAGGTTGGAGAGCAGGGACAAAAATTACATTTCCTAAGGAAGGAGATCAGGGTCCAAACAACATTCCAGGTAAATACTGTGTATTCCTTTCCTGCAGGATATAAGGTTACTGTACATGAATATTATCAATTTCTCCATGAGATGATCTCAAATGATACAAGGTGTAGCTCAGTGATAAGATGACCGAACTGAGTTCAGTGTTTTAGTTCAGTTCTCTCAGAACTATCTTCATTGATTACACGAAACAGAATATTTCCACAAAATAAAGCAACTGAATGTGATGTTATAATTCTGTTCAATAATACAACTTTATTCCCTTGGCTTATTGTGTGCTATCTTCTTTTACACCAGCTGACATTGTGTTCATTGTGAAAGACAAGCCTCATCCAGTCTTCAAGCGTGATAATGATAACCTTGTCTATACTGCTACTGTTCCTCTTGGAAAGGTAACTCAACATATTCATCATTATTTACACCCTAATACCAGTATGTTTATTCTCCATACTGTTCTCTATACATTTCCTAAGGTGCTGACATGGGGAATTTGTAAAATAAATCCAGAGCTTTGTTAGTTAGTGATCATTTCCTTTATTCTTCTGACCTTAATGTGTGATTCAGGGGTGGTATTCTGAAGAGAAATTAGGTGCTGGTCACTCCTAAGGGTTAAAGGGTTAAAAAGAATACACCTTGTCACTCCTTGACCCTCAGTCCAAAGCCCATGATGAGTACTATTTAGGCAGCCTCTGTCAATAACATAGTTGGTGGTAAATATTGATGTATAGGTCAATAGTCAATCATTACTAGGTTGATAATCTGCAGATTAAGAACTGATCAAGAACTTGCCAACCTGAAGACAATCAAATCAATCAATCAATCAGCCGGCGGACATCTTGATAAAGCCAATTCTAAGTTGATTTCAAACCATCTGTCAACCATATTGACATATAGATCAACTATCCATCAACATTTCAACCAAAATCTGGACTGAGGCCCTTGTTAGTAATCATGGTCCCCCAGATCTATTCCAAAGGCAAACAAGTTTTCAGAACATCAGGAAGTGTAAATAGTTAAGGGGATGCAGGGTTTCACTTATTACTTAACCCCTTTAACTCCCAAGACATTATTGTTAATTCTTTCCCCTAGCTGCTGCACATTTCCCTGTAAATTAGTTAGGAGAATTTGGTGTTAGATCAAGAGGACATCATCTACCTCAAAATTTGGGTACTCTCTTACATTTTGCTGGATGATTTATGGGTAAAATACAGAGGAAAGTTACATGTTAATCACTTAAGGGAGTTTAAGGGTTAATCTACCTTATGCAATGTGCTATCCACCCATATGCAACAAACTGATTAGATTTCTGGTTTGGTATTTGTGTGATGGTGGTTTTGGTAACCAGCGAAGTACATCTTTTAAAAGCTGATACTATTAGGCAATAGGCCATTTTACAGTTGTGTACTTAGTTGCCAAGCCTTTGATTTGGAGTGAGGCTGAAGGTGACCTTGTTGTGTTAGAGACCAGAATCTAGTTAGCATGATAACAAATTAATTTGCATTTCAAAAGCAGCAATGTTTGTATCATAACAAGGTCACCCTTAGCCTCACTCCTGTTCAAAGGCTTGGCAACCAAGCATACAACTGTAAAATGGACTATTATCTCATGGTACCACAGATGAAGCGGAGTACTAGTCGTTAAAATTTCAAGACAAAATGCTTTTGTTCACCATCAGGCATTGACTGGCTGTGTAGTGGATGTTCCAACACTGGATGGTCGACTCATAAGCATTCCAATCAATGACATTGTTAAGTAAGTAATTTAACTTCACTTTTTTCCAATATGATACATTTATCATGCTCACATGGATAAGTAAAAATAACACTGTGATCAAGTTACCTACCAGTTATGAAATAGAAAAACACTTTTTGATGTGCATTAGGTTGATTTTTAAAGAAATATTCATTGATTGAATAGAAATTTTATTCATTCACATGAGCACTAGGAGCAGGTAGAAAACCTGGGTTTCCCTGAGGATTCGAACCTCAAGACTTGCTGAGTTTTCAGTCTGATACTTTGCCATAGAACACCATGCTGGTGACTGGGGCATAACATCCTCTTTTCTTAACAAGCGAGCTTAAAATTTACTGCCTTTTTCAATCTCTTAAATTTCAGAGGTCCAGGTTTAAACCCTGGCTGGGTCATTGTGTTGCGTTCTTTAGAAAGACAATTCCTCCCTCAATTCCCCTTTGCAATCAGGAGTATTGATAATTGGCAGCAAACTGTCAGGGAAATCTGACAAAATGCTGGCAGGTTACATGTTCATCAGTTCTAGGACTTAACCCCATAACAATTGATTTTTATGAAAATGATAATATGAAACTAATGATGTTGAAACTGATACTGTTGCTTTACTTTGATTTCAGACCTGGCTATCAAAAAGTTGTTCCTACTGAGGGAATGCCAATCTCCAAGGATCCGAACACAAAAGGAGATCTAATAATTCAATTCAACATTGAATTCCCAAACCAACTCAACCCAGAACAAAAGAGAATGCTGAAAGAAGCACTACTGCTTCCTCCATGAGCTGTGCTTCTCCGCTTGATCATAACAAAATTGTTCACTGTACAAACACAGTACAGGACATGAACATTATTTATTCAGAGTTGATAATGTTCCAAACTATTTCATTACTATTAATCAGATAGTCACACTGGTAGGTCTTGCTCTCTATCAGTAGTAAACAAGAAGTATCTGGAGGTTGAAACCAAGCATTAGAAATTTTATATTTTGTAAATAATTGAAAATAAAGAATTAAACATTGTCAAAAATTCAAATAGTTGTTGTCAATTGAATCTTGATATAGCTTGATCTTAACGCCTGTACCCTAGAGGTAAAGGGAAAAAACTAAAAAGGGGTTCTTCTTATCATTCTGGAATTGATGTATTTCATAATCAAAGGCTACCCATGCCATCTCTGTTTGCTACCTTTGTTTGTTACATTCTACAATCATCTCCCCCTTTTTGGATTTTCTCAATTTTCCCATTGGAAAGTCAAGAACCACCCAAGATGAAAATAAACTTAGTTTTTCCCTTCCGACCACTTGTGCTTTGAACAATTCTGTGTACAATGAGACTGTTCATACTCGTAGAACTGAAGTAGATAATAACTTTTTAAGACAAGAATTAAAAGCCAAATATGTCTTGGAGCTCTATTTATTGAAACAAAAACATTTATAAACTTTTCACATAATACACAAACTTGTAGCTATATTTCTCAATAGAAATTTAAATTAAATAAATGATTGTCATTTCAACTGTACAGTGTATGAAAGAAGCTTAAAGAAAAACTGTGTCCAGTCAGTGCAAAGTGTTTTTTGGGTTCAGATGCCACAGCTGATTCATTGTCTTCCATCTAGCAGCACAATGTTCTGTAGCCAGGTGATGGCTTTGTGTGTGACTGAGGAAAAAAGTTTTAAATACATATAACTATCAGAAAGCTGCAGAAGCCTTTTCTTGACAGGTAGCTAGACCATAGAAGGGTAGGATGGTTATGAAGGATGGAAGATGACAAAAAATGAAAATGTCAGCAGTGAAATTTGGGTTAGTTGCTTCCAAATGATGCACATTTTGGTTTTCTATTTTTGTCTCAATATTTCTTTATTTTTCTCAAACTGTAATTCAATAAATCCAAAGTATATTCAATTATTAGTATATTAGTTCACCATGATTGTAACACTATTAACATTTTACATGGTCAGGTCCAATAGACCTCTAACAAGGAAATGTGTGATAAACATAACCATTGTCTCTTTTTAAACTTACTATTTCAGGCAACAACAATCCTGGCAACAATTCAAACTTACAGAGAAAGGAGCCATGGGTCCAATGTAATGATTATATCTCCTAATAGCTTCTCTAATGTGTTGAGGTTGAATACAATCATCACTACTGTATGAAAGGCTTGCAGCTGATCCCTGAAATACAAGTGACACCACTACTGCAAAGACTTTTTAAAACAAAAAAACAAAGGTAGACCATTTAAAATTAGCTACTCTGACCTTTAGCTAAAGATCTAAAATCCCCAGATGTGAGAAAAGTTTGAAAGAAATATTTTTCAGTCTGTATCTCCACCTACATATTAAAAAAATTACCAGTGTAATCTGGGGCACAAACAAAAAGCAGCTATTTATATATTCAGGCTAATGTCTTTCCTGGGAAACCACTTTGGCAATGATAAACAAACCTTGAAGCTTGCTGTTCAACATTTCTGTCTCCTTTTCAAGGGTTTCAACAATTTTTTTCTCAATTATGACATGCAGTTGTGACCAGAAATCCTAGTGAAGTCTTGAAATGGACAGTACACTGAAAATTAGCAATGTTATTGACACCAGCATATTATACACCAAACTTACTTTAATTTTCCTTTTTTTGCTCTTAGGTTTTGCTGGCACAGTTGCACTTTGTGGAGCTGATGAAATTCCACTGGCACTAGATACACTTGGGGTGGGACTAGGAAGGAAAGGGGTTGTGGGTGTGGTGGGGGTTCCAGGTGGGGTGTGGTTGGGAGTAGAGGGGGTAGATGTTGCACTTCCAGGTGTAACAACGGATGATTGGCTCTCTGATAGGATAGATACAGGTGGCATAGCTTGAGTCAACACATCACACGCCTCCAAATCTTTCTTTACCAGTAATGCCAAGTCGACTATCTACCAACATAAGAAACCTGTCGTTATGGAGTACTAGTGGAACTTTAACATACAAATAACTTGGAAAAACAAAAGGGTTGGCATTCATCATCTGAGTTAAAATAAACCTAGGCAAGGAAAGTCCAAATGACATGAACAAGGCCAGCTGGGGGGGCCAGGTTGATTGTGCAAGTGTCATTAACAGGAAGACGATTTGGTGACTGATTCCAAGAACACCTTTGCATCATAGAAAGAAATGACAAGGACGCATCCAAATCAATAGACACTTTAATCTCTCCTAATCACTCTTGCCAGCATATGGCAGTTTGTGGCCTTTCCCAACATCTAGGCAGTTTAGAAAGCCACAAAACTCTAGAACAAAAATTTATCTTTCAAATCCACACTTTCAATCCCTACAGTATCAGAGAGAACTTTTCATTCAACTAATTTATTCTTGTTTTTTTCTTGTTGCCATATTCCCACCAATAGCATGGCTCCATTTTCTGCATGTAAACAACCTCACAAGCCCACCATTCCTCCATTTTACTCTGACGAAGGGCTAACCGCTGAACAATCAGCAGTGGAACTCTTTAACCGTGACTAATTATGTTATCAACTCATTTTGATAAAACTATTACCCTGTCATTACAGACAGTTTGGTTTTAAGTAACTGCTTGAAAATGTAAATTGGTCCCCTTAAGGAGTTTCTGAAGCTGACATTTCGAGCAATGGCCCTCAGTAAGAGCAAAATGTCATTAAATGACGGCTGGTTCTCATGTGATTCCCACAATTTTTTATACTGGAGATATACACCAAAACCTCCTATGGTTGTGTCCATACCACTGGTGAATGATCTCTGGTGAAACTGTCAAGACAGTATCCATGGAGAAAATCAAGACTTGTACTCCTCGTGAAACCCCCTGCCCCACTGTCTCATAAGCTAAGGACGCTGAGTACTTCCATCCCAGGTGTAGTGGGTTTCATATCAGCAGTGATGCACAGTCCCGCCACTCTTTGAATTTTCCTGCTTTCTTATCTTTAAGAAAAATCACATTAGCTATAAACATTCTGCAACACAAAAAGGAAAAAATGGGCAATAAAATGTAATGAAACAAAATAAAGACATAACATGTATGCTGCCCACAGAAGAGATTTACCAAGCATTGCTTCAGGATTTAGAAGCAATGCGTGAAACACATGTTGATCCATGATTTGGATAAGAAAATATGTAATCTGATACCTCTCTCTGCAGGAAGCTCTTTTCTTATGAAAATGCAACAAAAACACGTTACACTCACTGATTTCGCCTGTCGAGCATTCAGTAAACTCTAAATATTGTTGAGGGTCAAGTATTCGTGATAAACGTTCAGCTCTCATGGAACATTAGAAGGAACAAGTTGTCCTCTAAATCCATTACGTTGAACACCACTGGCATTGAAAGTCAAAACATCAAGTGAAACTGGAATTTTAACCCTTACACCTACCATCATTATGAATACTCTTCATAATCCTCTATAAATTTCCTAAGATGCTAACAGAAGATTTTCTTAACAATGAAGAGCCTCCTTAAGTTGGTGATCATTTCTATATTCTTGACCTTCATTGGTGAGTCACAGTTAATAACATAAGGAGAACTTAATGCTAGTCACTCTTTCGGTCCAAGGGTTAAGCAGGGACGCCCTAACAAAAAAAAAGAGTCAAAACTTCCATGCTACGGTTTATGAAACATCTTTTGGCTTAAGATGTAAATGTAAATGTGGGGAAAAATATACCACCTCTAACTACCTCATTCCTCTCTTGTTTCAGCTCAATCACATGTCATCATCCTCACAGGTAAAGCTACAAGGTCACCTGAAAAAATTGTTCACTATCAAGATTGTATGATTAGGAAAAAAGACTGTTAGATAGAACTGTTAAGTTTACAAAGTTTTTGCAGATTAAGCACGGAGTATTTTGCTGCTCTGTTTATATCAAAGTAGCTCAACACTGTTTCGGAACAATAACCAGTAAAAATACTGGCTATTGGTAGCTTCCTGGAGAATACTGCTATAGTCCTCATAAGAACGGTGACCGTCTGTGACTTAAGTCTATTGATCCCCCAAGCAGGAGCTTGTTCCCAGTTTCCATGTTAGCAGGAAGTGACCAGAAAGTACTACTACTCTCCCCTGAATAGGATGCCAGTCCATCCCAAGGTTACCTACCCCCCCCCCCCCCCCCCATTTTATCAGGTTCCCCTGCCAATACGCCAGTACCACATTTATATTGCCATACGGCGAGAGAAGCAGTATGATAGCTGATTTGTCTTCCTCAAAGAACAAAACACATGACCTGGCCTAGGTCCTGAACCTGGACCTCTAAACCTTTAACCTCCCACAAGTGACACACCAGAATTTCTCCCCCAATATCAATACAATATCAAGCAGACAAGTCATGAGAATAGAGCAAACTATCCAATCAGTGGATTACTAACTGATTCAATTCCAAATTCCCCAACTAATTTTTATGAGACATCATATGGCAGAAGACAGTAAGGAGAAAATCTCTGTTGAAATATTGGGATTGAAAGGGTTACCTGTGAGTTCAGTGTCCATACCATAAGCCACTGTCTCCCACTGCTATACGCTCACACATGTGGCGATTTTCATGGAACGGGCGGTTTCCCAGCCATAAAAAAAACAAATGTCAACATCCACTTACCATTTTGGGTCTAATTCGTGCTCACAAGTCATATGAAATCACCTTTTCGGGTTTTGTTGCTACCCTTGGTTTCATCCTTGCCTGTCAAAACAAAAAATGACAGCACTTAATCCAGCACACACTCTTATCAACAATTCTTACCCTCCCTAGGTTTTTAAAAAAGGCAGAACACAGATATCCCTTCTTATAGTTTTCAAGGGGTTTTTGTATTGCAATACTGTTTCACCGGTGCAGCTTCTAGGACTTCATCGTCATCTCTTGAGAAAGTTGTGTTTTCTGGGTTTTGCTGTTCACGTCCTATTGAAATTGAAGGTACTTGATTCAGTGCTTTTGAGTTTTTCCTGCCAGCAACACCATGTAACAATTTCTATAAGGCCAAACAAACTTATACAAAAATAAATAAAGGGCATAAGTTTCCAAAGAAACTGTGGCACTGTATGTGTTGGGAGTATAACAAGGTAATTTGGTATTATCAACTGATTAGTGATGACTTCAATTAGCTACCAATAAAGAGTTTCAAAGCTTGACATTTTCAGTGTTAACCATTCATCATGTTTGCTCTGATGAGGGGCTAATGCTGGAACCATCACTTTGCAACTCTTTACCAGTGGCCAAATTTGGCATTATATACTCACTTGATGAATACCACATTACCTTTATAACAAAAAAAATAAATGCTCCTGATAGAGTGTTCCTGTCTACACATAGCAAGGGTTGATCTTGGACAGAGGAGGTCCTAGTTCAATTCAATCCAATCTGAGCATTATAAGCCCATCATGCGAGCTGAAACTGTGTACTGTTCTCAATATGTAGGGAAAGTCTTCATTTCTCTTATTGAGTCAAAATATTAATCAACTGGATGAAAGTCTAGAATATTTGTCTATCTCATTACAACAAGAAGATCACAAGAATTGAGTGCACAGAATGCGCAGCCTGTGAGGTTTAAGTAGTGTCCAGAGAACCATGCCATCCATCGTCACTTCCCTCCACTTACTTTGTCCTTCTCATTAGAAATATAATGTTCTTCCACACTCATGACCCTTCCCCCCTCGCATATTTGTGACCTCTGCAGCCCGCACAACCTGTAAAATAAGGGTAATACACCACTCAGAGCAATTTTTTAATCAATACATCATTTTTAAGTATTCATAGTCAAGATCAGGGCTAGTATGGAATGTGAAATGGCCATACAGTATCAAAACTTCAGAGTATACCCCTTCTTAAAAGCTCAAGGAGGCTGTAAACTCTCTCTCCTCACCCAGATAATTCTTGAAACAAGAAAAGAAAAAAGAGTGACAAAATACTTAGGAGATAGAACAGCCTAGGGGTCATGCAGTGGACTTCTCACTCAAAGGTTTTAAGAGGTTTGAGTGGTTATTGTGCATACGGCATCAGTTTCCTTGTTTTCTTAGATAGGGCACTTCATTCACAACCAGTCTCCATCTTTCCTGTCAGTATAAAATGGATGTTACCAATTTTGGTGAGAAAACCTGATGAATTACTGAAGGGCACAACATGCAATGAACTAGCACCCCATTCACAAAGGGAGGCAATTCGTTGATGTCACTTCATCTATCAAGGACATCAGGATAGGCACTTCAATGCAATAAGAGTCAAAAATCTTCTATCTATAACCGTAACCTTACTCATAACCAAAAACTAAATTAAAAAAGCTACTTCTAACCACACCTTCAACTATTTTAAATTTATAATTGTAAGATATGAGCCTTTTGCCCTACTTTCAATAAAGGAAGGTTCAAATGGAGAAAAAAACAGCAAGAACAATAAAAAATGAAATACCAAGCTAGCCCATCTGTGAATGGACAATTTCTTTCTCAATAAGAAGAGCTGATTTCTGTTTGATGGTTTTCTTGAGTCACCAAAAGCATACCTGGTGAAAAAAGGCACATTTTGTTTGAAAAGGTTTAGAGTTTAAGTATTACAAGCCTACTGGCCTGTTTTCAATAGCCTGAATCCACTAGGAGTATAGTTACATCTCTAAACAGGATGCTGATTTATCACAAATTCCCCACTCCTCCCACAACTCGGTTCTCCCTATGAAATTCATCCTGTTTCCCTGAGAGTCTGCTGGAACACACATGATACTCCGCTGGTATGAGAGTAATACTGTATGATTGGCAATCTTTTTTGCGGAACAACATAATGCAGTATAAATCTTTTTCTCCTCTTACACAGCATGCCTAGTTCATTGCATTTATACTCCCTTGGTTGGAGAGAGAAACTGTGAGAATTAACCCTTAACTCCCAAGATTTTCATTAGCAAGTCTCCTTACTGTCTGCTATAACAATTCCATGCGTACATGTTAGTTGTGGAGAATTTGGAATTGGATCACCCAATACATTCCCTAATTTGATATTTTTCTTTATTCTCATTACTTGGAACTGCTTGATATTGTATTGATTAGTGTAAGGAGAGAATCCTGTCTTGGTCACTAGTGGGACTAACAGGGTTAAGTGTCTTGCCTGAAACACAACAAAAGATGAATAAACAAGCCAGGGATTACGTCTGAAGCCTTCAACTCCAGGGCAAGGTTGTTCAAAGCTAGGTTAACCCTTTAACTCCTAAGATGTCATTAGTAATTCTCCTGACTGTCCTGCTCTACAAGTCTTCTGATGTTACATCTGAGAATTTGTAATTGATCAACTAATAATCCCCTAATTGAGTACTTGTTCTTGGTTCTCATCACTTGTCGTTCTTGATTTTTGTATCGATAATTGTGAAGAGAAATTCTGTCTTGATCACTCATGTGGGGTTCAAGGGTTAACACAACCTAGGGTTAGTGTGAAATCTACCTTATATCTAAAAGTTTAAAAAGAATTTTAAGTTTAAAAAGAATATAGTAACTTTGTTTTGTCCACCAATTTGAAATGCTTGGACACTCCTATAGAAGAATAGTAAGAGGAAATTATCTGAAAAAGGCTTCTGCAAAGAAATAGTAAGAACCCAGTATCAAGACTATAACCCTGGGTTATGCTAATCTGCCTTCAAACAACTTTGCCTAATAGTTCCAGGCACCACGCCATAGCAGCCATCAAGTCTCCCTGTTTCTACAACGAGAGGTGCTTGCTTTATTTGCCACAAGCATTGAGCAAGCACACAAATCTAAGAGATAGAAGGTTAGTGGAGAGTTAAACCACATTACAGTTTAATAATTGAGTTAGTTTCAATTTAACGTTAAAAGTAATCCATTGCATTCATTTGGCTTTAACTCACTTCATTATTGGTCTAGAAACCACCCTCTCAACCAATCAGAGGACAAACTAAAAACCAATATTCCTTTTTGGAAAAGAGTGATACCCTGGGAATGCAAAGGTGACACACAAGTGCTGATGGGATTGTTTGGGGAACATTTAAATCTGTCATGTTAAGTCATGCTATGACTGGAAGTTGCTGTGTGCCTCATATGCACACAAAAAATACAGAGATTCCTCTGGACTGACTTTTTATTGAATTCTTGATCAGTTGCAGTTTACCACCCATTCAACAGTTCCTTCTTTAATTTCCGATAGGGTTTTTAAGACTGATATTTTTTTGTTTTTCCTGTTTCTTGTGGTTACTTCAGTTCTGATTTCAACACACTTCATTTAAATGCACTTTAATAACCACAAAAATACAGTATCAATCTACCAATGATCACTGAGATATGGAGACTCCGTCACAACCACAGATAAACTGGGGTATCGTAATAAATGAAATATTATGAGAGAAGAAACACTAGTGATTACTGATTTGTTAACTCTTTGGCTCATGTTAAATTTCATTAAAATATCGAGCTGTACACTATTATCATGTGCAAAACCATAAGGAAAAAGAATACTGGTAATTGTTGAACCAAAGATATACACAAGCTGTAACATGTCTTCAACACTCAAAACATATTTTAAAAAAAACATGCCATGATGTGCATACTTTAAGAGTTTTTTTAAAACAAAATTTTAAGTTGATAAAGTCACTTGCAGTACCCGTATTGAGCCACAATACTGGTGAGAGGTACAAAGGAAATTAATTTCACAAGAGTTCATTATCATATCACTTCTTCGTCACCCAGAGTTGTTACAGTAACAACACTTGTCATTGAAAGACGTTAACTGCTACTTGAAAGGGTCATTACCAATGTTATTCAAATTTATAGTTTCCCTTTTTTGCAGCCCCATCTCAATCATTACTACCACTGATCAACCTCAGCAAGGAATTACTTTAATTGAGAAAAAAAATTTTCAGTCCCTCCTCCCCTTATCTATTTCAACATACTAATAGACAAATTCACTTTTAACCTATTCAAGAGCTAGGCGGCACATTAGCGAGTGTATTGTGTAGTTCAAGTACCTCCTCAACGTTTTCCATCAAAACCACATCAAGGTCAAAATATATGAAAAGATATAAGGGCTCCTTATTGAGTAACATATTGTTACATGCACTCAAAGGTTTCTTTAAGAGAAACCTTAAGGCAATACACATACAATGTAGCAAACAAAGGGGAATGAAGAAATGCCCAAGGTATCTGATTCAACCTGACTAATAACAATACAAATGTTGACAAATATTCAATATCATATTGAAAGGCAACTTAGAGAAATAAGCCAAAAAAGTTCTGAAATAGTGCAGTGTTTATTTCTGGAGTACTTCTTTTCATCATGCACAGACACACTACAATCAATATCAATCCTAAACAACAGTCACCATTGATACGTTACAATATTATCAGTCGAATTATGAGAAGAACTATAGGAATTGTAGCTGGTCTGGGTACCATCTTAAAACAACAAGAACAATATTTGACCTCACGAGCTGCACACGGAAATACTTCAAATTGTGATACTTTGGAAATATAAATTTCCTACATTAGTAAAAATATTTGAGTTGTATTGTACCCAGATTCCTTCTGACATACCTTACAGTATATTTGTAAAATATACACAGCAGCTCAAGTCACAATACAATTTCAATTGGTACATATTCATTAGCGATAAAATCTGCCACTCCCTGTACCAGTGGGTAAAATATACACAGCAGCTCAAGTCACAATACAATTTCAATTGGTACACATTCATTAGCGATAAAATCTGCCAACTCCCTGTACCAGTGAGGTAAAATATCACAGCAGCTCAAGTCACAATACAATTTCAATTGTACACATTCATTAGCGATAAAATCTGCCAACTCCCTGTACCAGTGAGGTACAGGGAGATATCGCATTTACTCCCAGAAAAGCCTGATTGGTGGATGACACATAGCTAAGTAACAAGGTATATCACTCCTTCAGATATGATACTTGTTTCATTGCATTGCATCTTGTGTGAGGGTGATCTGTTAAGCCACAACTTAATTCAATCATGAATACTGTGGATAGGTCAGGTATAGACACCCAAACAGCAACCCTTATTTGGTGGCATATTTGTCCACAGCTATCACTGTTCTCAGAGCCAAGCTCAGGGAACAGATTACTTCCAAGGACAAATATATAAGCATAACTTTCAAGCTAAATGGAGTCTATTGTGTTTACTATCCTGCAAATACTTTTTGCAGCATGGATGTTGACTTTTCAGAGCAAAATAATGAACAAACAAGTTCCTCTTCTCCTGTTACAAATGCACAGAACTTTCCCAACTTCCCTTAACTTTCAAAGGAAGACTTTTTTTGCATTGAACACAAGACTTTAAAATTGGTTATTTCCCACTTTTAGCTGGGTAATGACTAAAGGCTTGAGCCTGTTTCTTAGTAGATTTAGTAGTAGTTTGTAGTAGATTTAAACTAAAATGATAGGATTGCTAGCTCTTGATTTCTATGAGTGAAAGCTGATCTCTCAATACCATGCTATATTGTTCATAATCTAATTTAAAAAAACCTTTGACCAAGGCCACCTACAATGATGAGACCTTTGTCCTGAGATAGATGGCAATACCTGTTGTTAACATGAAAAGCAGTGATAAGAGGGTCTCAACATTTTACAGAGTAAGCCCAACTTCCCCACTCTTCTTCCCCTGCTATCCTGTTAAGCACACCTCACTTATTCACTGTCATTAAGAAGGTCATTTGCACATGCTCAAGATTATTTTGCTTGCTATCTTACACATTTTCTGCCAATCCCACATGTTATTGTATTTATGACTCCTAGCAAGAGAAAAGACAGGTTAAAGAGGATCAACCTTTGCAAATTAACCTGTTTGGTACCTCAGCAATTAAGAACTCAATCTACAAACTACTCCCACAACAAAATAGGAAACCCTCTCTGCTTGATTGTCACAGATATAAGATTAACACTTCTCTAGGGAGTTTTCAGTGGATAGTAACTTGAGGTTCTCAAGCAAAGGTATATAAGTAATCTGTTCCAATTCTTATTGGCTTTAAGTATACAGCCACTTCTACTCAGGAGTGTTTTTGTTTTGTCATACCAACCAATAAGAGTTCTTTCTTTATTCATGAGTGGTGTCATAACAACACACAGCAGTTTTTCAGCAAGCATAAGAAAACAACTATCAGATTTCACATGGATAGAATTATCATGGTATTGGTTTGAAGAATCAAAAAATGTATTTAAGCCTTGGCCTTTAAATTTTTGTTGTAATGCTTTACTTTATCAAATGTTTACTAATTAACAGCAATTAAATATTTAGATATTAGTAGTATGATGAAAAGTGCAAACACCACAAAGGTTAACCTCAAATTTGAGAAAATTATGGTTAACACCAAACCACTGCCATGGTTTATTCAGGAAAACCTTTGAAGGACCAAACACTCATTTTAAAGGACCAAAAACATTAAAATGAAAGCTGTTCTCTTGATCGCATGCACACCTGTCCACAAAAATAGTTATCACTAAAAATGAATTCCAAACACTACTTTAAAGATGTCATAAAATACAAAAAAAACCAGGCTAGTTTTCTAATAGCCTGGGTGATCTTTATGATAATTTGTTTCATTATCCTTATGTCAAACAGAAGTTCATGTCATATGAAACACCCCCAACAACTTCGTAGAAAACTCCAGGTGACTTTCACTGAAAACATATCATTGAAAAGTTTGGCTGATTGTGTAACACAGCAGGACTATTTTAAATTTTCATTATCTTTTTGGAATTTGTTTAAAAAATAAGCCAAGCATAAAATTTAGTTCATGAGACACCCTGGACTAAGGGATTTGGCAAGTTGGCAACACCTTGTATGTTATGTAGTTAGTCTAATGAAAAATATTCTGTTTTCCTTGTAACAAAGATTTCTTTAGTGGACAACATTCGCATGTCCATGATATTGAGCATGTGCTCATTTGTCATAACAATCTATCATTTACAACTTCGTCCTAATGAACTTATTAACGTGTGAACTTAAGGCTATACTTCAAGAACTAAAAATACACAGACTTAATTCTTTCAAAAACCGACGTTTTAACATCAGCGAGGTCACTTAGTTATTTGAGCAACAAAGAGTAATTGGTCAACAATGACCTTACCGCAAATTTGCTTTTGTTCATCCGCAAACACTGTATTAAGAGGGCTAAAAATATACTCGCAGTTAAAATTACTCTCTAATAGACCTCAATTTACATGTTTCACGAGATTTGCGTCATTTGTCAACAAACAGGAGAGCCTTCGACCTAGCGCAGTTGATAAGAAGCATGGAGAAGCACTTGGCCCGCTTCAAGAGCGATAAAGAGATAACATTCAAACTCGGAAACAGACAATAACGCCAAGTGAAATTGCTCCTTGGAATTTTTTAGCGGCGTTTAAATTGTGCCCCTCTACACGTGGCCCTAATTGCACGAATCAGCTCATTGATTTAGTAAACAGTACCTTTCTCACGCAATTGTGTTCTCACATAAAAAGGTGCTTTTACCGATAACCTCTATTCTCTGTAAAACCGCGACGATATTATTGTGGTGTTAATCACACTTGTCATAAACGCTTTGCGGCTTCTTCGTGGGAAAAATATTTTGTCAATTGTGTAACCTCTCTCGAGGCCACTACACTTCCTGGCCTAAGGGCTTCTTATTATCATCGACCTGTCAAAAATCGCGTCGCGGAGTATTACACGAGAAAAGGCTATTATTCAACTACACAATTGGCCTCAGGAAATCGTGACAAAACCGCCGTGTAATGCGCCACTATCAAACAATTCGGCACATTTTCGGCAGCCTTTTTCGCACACGATACAAAAACGTGCGACAAACGAACCGCATCGTAGTCATACACACACAGCAGCAAAGCCGACCGATATGCAGAAGATCAACTTCTTAATGCGATCATAAACACGCGAAGTGTTCGACCTCCAACGATGATGTGTTTGTAAACCGAGAGCATTGTTTTCGACGTGCGGTTGTATAGATAGGTCATTATCGAATCTACATCGGTTTAAACTTCAACTAAGACACGGCTACTAAACAATTATCTCGGCTTCGAGGTCATTGTCACTTGAACAGACTGAATTTCCTTCGAGTTGAGACACTTGTCTTAATCATAGCAGAAGAAGGATTATAACACCAATCCCAAATAACTTTTCTCTCTTTACTTACATCATATTAAGAATTTCACTCTGAAACCATGGCTTTGGAAGTCTGGAGCTTGGGGTCACCGGACTTTGCACAACAGCCGGAGTAGGAGGACGTATGTCACAAGCGCTAGGGGGCTGAAACCGGAAATCAATCAGTTATTTCTTTGAATAACCGTTGTATTCATCGAGTTCAAAATGGAATTAAATGCTTACGACGCGCTACAAGATCATGTTATTAGCTATACTTGTCACGAAATGCTTAACTTCCTTTCCACCCACAAGAGATTTACTGAATTCATTTGTCCGTAGGTTTTGCGACCTAAAATCTCATACAAAATGGCGGCTTTAAAAGAAATCGCTTCCACCGAATTCGTAAGCAAACCTCACACGTTTTACTCACTCTGCTGTCGCCAGCGTTGGCAGAATTGTTGACCTCCTTCCCCTTTTCGCTTTTCTTGCTCTTAGATTTAGATTTCGTCATATTTAGTTCAAAATTTTTTACCAAAATAGAGCTGACAGCGATTCAACCCACTCCATCCGGAAATGACCTTCCTTTCCCATAATGCCTAGACGAAAAGCGCGCGAAACTTGACAGCGAATCAACAGAGAGGCGCCGTGGTAAGAGGGATGTAGATTTCACGGCTGAAACCTGCATTGACATGTCGATTACAAAAATAAATCGATTGATGATGACTAGATATCTCGGATTACAACCGGAATTAAGTCTTCCTGAGTAAACAGTGGAATAGGCGATTTGTAAATTTTTCGAAGCTTTGATATTTCCTTTCGTGAAATGACTCACAGTTCAAGTGTTCTCGAAATTATTTTCATTATTTTTCGATATTAGTCATCTCCCTTCTTTCCGTCGAGTGGGAGCAAATTTTCGCCTAAGGGAAACTCGTGATTACGCATAAAGAGTCATTGACATTGAGCAATTTTACACACCTAGGCATGATTTAACATTAAACACACAGCCGTTTACGATCGATCGCTGAGACAATACTGAGTGGACGGGTTCCTCGTTTGTAGTTCCCACGTGTTTCAACGAGTCCGCTAATTGGCGAAGGTTCGCCGCAGTTCAGTTCTTCAATGTCATCAAACAATGATTCTCGCGAAGACATTAAACCACAGGAACGCTCGAGAAATCAAGAGAGAATTCATCGGAATGCGGAGTACGTGAGCTCATTGGATAAATGCCAGCGGTGGGCGTGTGAGCTAGTTAAGTCGCCCGCCGCTATTGGCTCATCTGTTGTACATCACAAAAACGCAAAACAAGTAGGCTCAGCAGATGTCAAATCTCAGGGGAGTGGTTGGCCAGAAGCATTTCAGTTGATTCAACCGTCCGGTAGTGTGCCAAACTCGCCACACATATTCTGGTGGCTCACTCTTGTGGTTTACACATTGGAGAACCATGACCACTGCCACAGAAAATGCGGTCCCACGAAAAATTAGAGGGGAGCGATCGCTCATTGAAGCACTGGCTGAATACCCAGGCGAGCTCGTAAAAACGGATTCTCCGAACTTTGTTTGTAGCGTGTTGCCATCGCACTGGAGATGTAATAAGACGCTACCGGTTGCATTCAAGGTTGTTGCACTCGGTGATATTCCCGATGGAGTTCTCGTCTCGATCGCTGCAGGCAATGACGAGAACTTCTCGGCCGAACTCCGAAACGCGACTGCCGTCATGAAAAATCAAGTCGCGCGCTTCAACGATCTTAGATTCGTAGGACGTAGCGGAAGAGGTAAGATACGTGCCAACCAGTTCGCATTGACGCGTATTGTAAAGACTGACTCACTTACTGCATTCGGTATGGAATCAGCCATCTGGAAAACGACATGCACTCATGAAAACATGTCATATGTTATATGGGACTTGCACATTGGTTGTCAATTTCAAATGTCTGTTTGTGAAAGGCTTGAATGGGTTTAGCATGTAGTAAGTTGAATATTTTTTGCCCGGTTTGTTTACATCCAGTTTATTTTATTTTTGCTTTTTTTCCACCTGTGCTCAGGTAAAACGTTCACATTGACAATAACGGTGAAGACAGATCCACCTCAAGTCGCCACATATTGCAGAGCTATTAAAGTCACCGTAGACGGACCGCGGGAACCGCGTAGTAAGTCCTCACAAAATCTTTCCTCATTTTTGGGTTGTTTGACAAACGTATTTGTGGTTCACCCGAGCTCATCGTAACCCAGAAGGTTTTGAAATTTTTAATAAGCTTAGTGTCTCCATATTTTTTCATTTATTCCTTTGATTTTTATTTTTTATTCCTCTTTAAAATTTTTGGATAAAAAAAATTCTTCTGAGTGAAAAGAAAAAAATTTCGTGTATTTTCAAAGAATTTAAAACTCTGATTCCGACGTTGATTTGATTTTGAAAATTGATGTACAATCAGAGATAAACATCTTCTCCGATGGGCAAATTCATAATTCCTTGTAGCTTTTAATATCTCGAGGTATTCGCGGCCACAACAAGACCATTCCGAAACATACAAGTCTGTAGTGTTTTTGCCGCAGTGGCCTGACTTTGTCGATACTGTTGAAACCTAAAACAGATAAAAAATTTGCGGGTTCATTTTGAAACGGGTGCTGCTATGTTGTTTAGATTCATGAATGCTGGCCGCCTTACCGCAAATAAACATACGCTGTGTTTAGATAAATACAGCCATCCCGTTGTCTCATTCTATGCCGAAGCCACGCGTAGCGGGGACAAGTGATTCAAGCGATACGCGGGAACATGATTAATGTTTAATTTGCAATTAATGATTCATAAAACGGGCGAAACCCATTGGTTGCTGCGTTAATTGAATTTATTATCGTATGTTTTGAAGAATCCATACAATACAGATGCAGGTGGCAGGGCAGGTGGCAAATAGGTTGTAATGCCATTTCACCTGTCTTCGCGAGGCTTTTAGAAATGCATTTGTTAATTTAATAGCATTTCTCTTTCGTCTTAATCAGGCTAATAAATCAGATAAAACATACTCCGAAATTGGATGTCTTAGAGACAAAGAGCAAGGCAAGACTAGAAATTGAAAGCAAACAATCAAGTGTACTTTTGGTGCAGTTCAGCTAAGGGTTTCAGCAAACAGAATTATGTAGTCAAATAAATAGAGTTTATTTTTAATTTCTGGAGAGAAACATATGTTGAAGTAAAAATTGACTAATTAGTTTTTAGTTTTGAGTTTTATCTGATCCTGCCCTATGAAGAAAGTTCAATTTTACTTTTGGTTTTCCTTTTTAATTGAATTAGGACAGTAATTGATTTACTTCTTCTGTGTATTTATTTCTGATTTTTTTACTGGGTGAAAGGCAATAATACTACATTTCTTGGCTAGGCCTCAAAATGGGATTTTTAGCTGATCTGCTTTTAATTGTCATTATTGATAGTTAAGAAAAAAATAGAACATAATTTCATCCAAAACCAAAATCCCTTAGTGTGACTTTCAGCTCTTCATGAGTCAATTAAAATTTTTTCTTCCAAAACTTGTCCAGATTTTTGTGGAAATAAACCAAAACCCTACCAGCGTCAACAAAATCTATATTTTATGGTGGCAAGGTCAAAATGAAACTTTTAACTTGAAACCACCAAAATCATATAGATGTCCAAAAATCAAAATTCATGGTTTTGGTTCGAGATAAACAAAAGAAGTAATTTGAAACTAGACCATAGCTATGCATATAAGCCTACTAGAAAATGACAGATTCATTATTGATTATGAAGATTTTTGTCACTGTTGGGTATTGTGTCATTTTAATATTTTATGACAAACACAGAAGCCCCTTTGGACAAAAATATTTCAATTAAAAGCCAGATGTTCAGGGAATTCAATATGTCTTTTGACAAAAAAAAAATATTATTTACATCCATAAAGAAGGGAGTTTGTGAAGCTCAAAGAAGGATAAATCCTTTCTAAAATCAATCAAGTCATTAAATAATTTTTTTGGGCAAATCTTATTAGATCAATTTTTTCCAAACATATTGAAGTTGCTTGCCAAAACTGGCCTCAATGTGGTTTCTTTTGGTAAGGTTTAAGTGAAATATAAGAAGTTTGTTTGGTAATAACCACATATATAGTCATTGTATTGAATCTTTTGGAGTCCCAATTTTGCCTCACCATCATAGAAGTTCACCCTCAAACCACAAAATAGCAATTATTCTGTCAGAGAGATCAAGCTTGGAGAATTCTCTTATAACTCTCTATTTAAAAAAAAATCATGAACTTTGTCTCCCAAGCAATAAACCTACTTCACCAAGCAATACATTTTTTACCAAAAGTAACCTCAAATTTTATATTGAATTCACTAAAATTTTAAAACCATTAAATTTCGCGAAGAAACCAACATCAAGCAACTCTTATCGCAAGATTTCTCCGTCTTTACAAAGACTTGAAAATTTTTTCCAAATGATGAACATGCGACTCTTCTTCATTTGCATCCACATCATTTTTTTATTTCTCATTAGCATCTGATGTAAGCGTGGGTAGTCAGCGATAAAGGACTCACTTCAAAGCACGACCTTTCTAAAACCAAATTTTCTCTTTCTCTTATCTTTCCTATTAAATCCACCGTCTTTGGCATAAAATCATTTGGCCTACTTGTTAAATGGCTTGCAATAGAATAATTGGCCATAAGTTTTGAGTGATATTATGTAATTTTCTTAAACCGGAAAATCCACAAATTGTCGAGAAACCTTTTCAGTCTCAGCAAAACTCGGTGAATAGCATAAAATCATATGATTTAAGGTCTCTGATGTAAGAAGTATCCATCATTTACTCTAAATTCCAAAGGAAATAGTTAGAAAAAAATTAAAATAACAAGATTCAAAGAGCAGCTTGTCAGACCTTTAAAGCAGGAAAATTCAAACATTGATTTAAAAGCAATAATAATGATATAGCTGATAGAAGATCTGAGCATTTAATTTTGATATTTCAAAATGTAAACTGATGTATAGAAATCTTCTCGCTTCTGCTTCATGGTGACGTAAATTATCAAGATCGAGCTTGAATTTTTTGCAAAGACGATTACAGATCTTCTGCTGTGTACCTCATGCAATGTTATAATTCGAAGCTAGTGGATTCTCAGCTGAACTGGGTTCTCCGATACCGCAGTTTTAATGTAATTAATAGTCGTACAAAGAGTCCCCGAACTTGGCCTGTTGATAATTCTTTTAGCGTCCAACTGTTCACACTAGGAGAGAAACGAACTTGTGGATTTTTCCAAGAGAGAACCACGCTGCTACTTAGGCTTCATTTTGTCGAAATTGATGAAAAAAAAGAGCTGTTCAAACCTGTGGTTGAACATCGTGCCTTTCCCTGCTACATTTCCAATTTTTCACTGATTTTTTAACCCAGAATTTCATAGCAAAAAGGAACTACCGATCGTGACTGATTCAAATTCTCAATTAAGCGAGCAATATCCAGCGCTTTGCAAACATTCCTTGATTTTATACGTAGATTGTCGACAAAGTTTTCAGCTCTTCAGCGTTTTTTGTACACGACGCATTTGCCTGCAGCATTTTATAAATGGTAAATTTCCGTATAAGTTCTTCCGATAACCCCTTTCTTTTCCAAAAGCTATAAATAACCGTACTTCGAAAACTTAGCTTTTTTAATCTTCTCATGACGTTTATATCCTCTCAGCCAAATGAAGCAATGTTAGGGATTTAGGATCGCGGTCATATTCAAATTCTGTCGCAAGGATAGTTATTGAGCGAATGAAGGCAACCTAATAGTCTTTTTTTATTCATTGCTTCCTTCGTGAAGGGGAGAAATCGCGGCCAGTGTTTATTAAACGAGCGCTTGTTCTTGTGTTAAGGGTGAAATTGTCCGAATATTCTAAATACAGTTCGTTCTTTCCAGTTTAAATTTCCCTCAATTTACTTGCTAACGGTTGCAAATACAAGATGGCACTCGACGTGAATTTAATAACAAATCTCACCCTAGTCCCAATTCAGTACCGAGTCATGATTAAGGAATAATAACACGTGGGAATCCTTGATACGATTTATTTCGACTTCTGTGAATAGAAAGATGCCTCTTGGCATATTTCCCAAATGGGAGCTTTTTACACGCATCCAAAGTTACAACAACTTGGGCTGGCGTCAAGTTGCTCTTATGACAGGAAATTCATTTTTCCTTGATAGGACACAGAACCCGTTCAGACGAGAGAGACCAAGCAGGCTACGACCAATTTCATTTTTCAGATCGTCTCTCAGAGTTGGGATTTGAAGGCCTCCGTCGCTCTATTAGAGACAACAGCTTCGGCCCGTTTACAGAGCTTCACCCAGGTCCTTTGCAACCCGTCAAATTACCCCCGGACGGTACATCAGCCTTCAGCGCGCTCGCTCCCGGTAAGTAGAGCTATGTGTTAAAACCTTCATTTACTTTGTAAGAAGCTTTGAAAAAAGGCCATTTTTGGAGTTTTCTGGTTTCTCCGTCTGCTATCAGCTTAAGAGGAATGTTGCGAAAGGGTGGAGGAAATGGTTAGACAAGGAACATTTAAAATCTGGTTTCCGGAACCGCTTCGTCATAAGCACAGCACTGTTTTTGTTTAGTTGAAATCGCGAGAGACAAGACTGCAATTTTTCGTTTTTTCCCAACTCTTTTTCGTACAGGCACGGTTAATAAGCTGATATTGTTTACTTTTGTTTAAAATCCTAGGCCATCTTTACTTAGCAATTTTTCTAATACTGGTCACCCAGCCATCTAGGTTTTTTTTTACGATAGTTCTTTTAAAGAAATAGTTGAAACTCTTATTTGACGTCGGCTGACTTGCCTAATGCAACTCGTACAAAACGGAAACATTAACGCCCTTTTTTCCCGTCTAGACAACGAAAAACTCTCCTCAAGATCACACCTTTCCACAGTGTTAAATTTTTTTCCTAATTTCCTTTTAGGAAACCGATAATTAAACTAACACTCTCTACTGGTCTTTTCCTATAGACTAGTGATACAACTGTTGAGGAGAACGAAAGCATTAATACCAACGTCTCAATAATCATTCGTAAAAACGGAATCTTTAAGGCTGTTGCATGGTTGAATCTTAGACCCTTTGTAAAGATAGTGTCATCAAGTGAACAATGTGCAAAATCGGGTATTCGGTCAATATTTACTTGACGGACTTAGTTTGCGTTCATAAGTGTCGCGATGGACTCCTCATTTCGTTCGCAAGACATTTCCATCTAAGTGATCTTAAATCAGGATTAAGAATGTTCCCCTTTTCAGTCGTGAGATTCGGCTGCATACAAGTCTTCATTTTAAACAATGAGGTTTCGATGGTGTCCTAAAAATATCCAAGGAGACTAAATCAAAGATTTCAATCAAAACCAAATGTGGCTTTTTGTAATTCAAATGTTCTGGAATTGAAACAGTGCCACAATGAATCGGAAATAGGAAATGGCGCCAGCCGACGATCTTTAATGGGTATCTTGAGCTGCCGAGGAAAGCTTTTTACTTTTTTTTTCTGTCGTAGTTTCTTTTTACCTTGAAAATGTTGTTTCAAAACTTAGGAGAGATCTACGTGCCCTCGATAACGTGCGGTAAACCAATTTTGTTACATTTAATTGGAGTTGACTTAGCAAACTAATTGTTTTTGGTTACCTCTTATTATGTGGTTTGTATCTACTAGATTCAATGATTATGGGAAAGCTCGATATCGATGATCTTGGAGTATTCTTTATCTAAAGATGCCATAACAAAAGAATTTATCTCTTTTAAAACCGGAAAAAGCTCTACGTATCGATGTTTTATTCGAGTGCGCGCGGATAGCATTGTTCGATGTAGTGAACAAAGAAGGAATTCAGCTCTTTGCTAATTCCTAAGCTTTACTCCCATATTTCGTTATCAAAATAACCTCTGGAGGCACTCTTTAGTATCATTATAAACCTGTGGGGAGTTCGCTGTGCTATTCAAAACAAGTGCAATATGTTTTGTTTCTTTTATTTACAGATAGCAATCAAATCCGTTCACCGTCCACGTGGGGTTTCCACGCTGGCTTTCCGGGATTTTTAGGCCCGAATTTGCCGCCTCACGCTCCACCAGATGCTCAAGTAAACTTAACGGCACTAAACCCACTCTCAGCGCCTAGACCTCAAGTGAACTTGCAGAATTCGAGTGGTAATGTACCCATGCTTCCTCATTACTCCGAACCAAGATTTCAGGGCATAGCGCAGTTTCCATTTCGTTCATCGCCGCAAGCTACAACGAACACGACTCTGACAACAGTATCAGACGGTATCGGCGGAGGCATGAATCAAGTGTGCCCGGCACCGCCCATGGATCCTGCTCACAGCATGTTCTCTTCACAATGCCAGCAGCTGAACACGTCTCCCGGAACGAATTCCGTTGTTAACAACTCTATGTTGAACAACAATAGTTTGCCTAATGGCATGGTGAACAATGGATACACCTTTCGTCCACAACCATTCATGCAACAAACAGCAATGACTAAGGTAAACATGCCAATAACTCAAACTACATCAGTGGGAGCTATCACGCAGGCGAACACCACTGCGGGGGTGACATTCCCCATGTCGAGACCTGGTGTGATGCCCCTTGTGGGACAAAGCATGGGGGTAGGAAGCCCCGCTGTTACACAGAGGATACCGCTACCTCTTGGAAACGTGGATTTGAACAGCGTGGGTAGCTTTAACGGTCTGCCCAGAAGCGACGGGCACGGAATGATCTCGTTGAAGCAGGAGCCTATTGATAATATGTCAAATCACGTTGTAAATCACCACACAGGACTCGAGGTTTCACACGCGGACACGGTCCTTCACGAACGGAACGGTACCACAACGCCAAAGGGAGTGTGGAGACCTTATTAGCGAATAGGAGTTTGTAGGAAAATTCTAGACAATGGAAACCATCCACTGGTATTTAAATTTAACTTAACATACGCCAAGATGTGCGGAAATCTACAAATTTTAAGGCAGATTTTTAGGTCGAGAACCCCTTTGTTTTAAAACATAGATTTCGATATCATAAGCCGTTGAACTTGACTCATTTTGGACCGAATTAGCCATGTTTTTTTTTTAACTTGCAAGTCATTGCATTTAGACTCCAATCGCTCGTAAAAGTTTAATGAAAATATAACACGGAGTTTGATAGGCCCACAAATTCAGATCGTAGAAAGCATCCGTGACAAAATTGACAACGCACTCTTGTCCTTAAAAATTAGGGTGCGGATTTTAATATTCGCAAATTTGTTTCGTTTTCTTCCGATTTATTTATTTCTCACTTGCCTCCGGTGAATATATGTGAAAACATTTGAGGCATAATCCATAATGAAATTAAAATATAATTAACTAAGCGAGGAAGAGTACCATAATATGGAAAGAGAGCTAAAGAATATAGTATTGATATTTATACACAAGTATTATTTGAAACCCTTCGGAAATAATATGTTTGAAATGAAATAAGATTTCAAGAATTATTCACATGCTGCGCGTGAATTGATGATTAAATTGTTAGAAGCTACTGATGCTGTACCTCATTGTTATTAGTAGTATTATTGTTTTATCATCATCATTATTAACATTATTATGACATCTATTATATGTGAATTTCGTATAACTGTACAACCAATTTCCATTTGACCGTAAATTGGTGTTATTTTTGTCCTTAAACGTTTATTTTTTTTGGCAAAATTGATCTGTTTGTTGTTCGTACCACTGGACAGCTTCTTGGCCGTTTGTTCTAGAATCGTGAAAACTACATAAATTCAACTTCAATTAACGGACAAAGCAACGCACCCAATATTACTGTTTACATATTTGCGTTGAAATTTAGGCCGTTAACGAACTCAATAATGAAACAAACAGTAAAAATTTAAAAAATAAAGACCTACTGATAACTTAAGTCCCTATATTTCGTATTTAAACCGCGAATAAATTATTAAATTAGGCGAGGTGACGCCAATTTTTCATCGTGTACTGAAATATAAAAACAAACTGTAGTATCTAATAATTTTTTAAAAAGTATGTTCGATTGCTAGTGGTATTTATTAATTATTGTTCTTGTGAAAGAAAGATTAATTGCAGTTAAGATGCAGGATTCTTATTGTAGTGTTGATAATAGTGACAACAATTAATCGAGGCGGCCGCAGACACCGCAATAACTTCGCATCATTAAGTTTGCGATTAAAGAATGACAACCATAACATTAGCGGTGATCGTTGTTGTAAAAGTCATGCATAAGCACTTATCTATAATCTTAGTGAACTAAATAAAACTGTTCGAGACCATTTAAAGAAACAGAATCTTGAATAAAAACACCCTTAGTGGTTAAGTAAGTAAAAGCGCGGTGATATTGTTGATTTCAACTTTAAACGGAAGTTGTTTTCGTTCGAAATTACTGATCACGCGATAAAATCATTCACGTGGAACTTGTAAGTCACGAACATTTGATGATCGACTTAAATGATTGAGAAAACCAACAAAACATTCCCAATTATTTAAAAAACCAAAACCACCACTTGATAACAGGTTAAAGGTTCTATCTTTCCCATCGTTTCTGAAATATCGTCCCTCGTGATCGAGGCATTAAATGTTGCCCATGTCGCTTTCACAACACAAGGAAAGTTATATAACTTAGTGTTTACTTTTAATTCTATGAGAATTCTATGACTTTCTTCGTTGTATAAGCTGATTTGAGCTTGTTTAAGCCGTGCGTGATCTAGGGTGTTAAATCTATAATCTGTCCTTGCAGCAACACCAAACTAACAAAGAAGGCTATTATTATTGTCTCTCAGTTGGGCGTCAGGCCATGCTAAATTGTTCGTTACGGGAGCACGGAAGTATTGTTTTCTACAATCTCCGAAAGCGAGCTATGAAACATCAAACACCACTGCTGTAGCAAAATTGCGACGAAGATTAAAAGTGAAATTCACAATTGCCATGACCTTCTTTTGGTAGCATTAAATCGCGCTATTAAATACTAACATGCAATCGTCTTGAAGTTGTCATAGTTCTCATTCCTGACGAGTAATGATAACAACAGATTTTCATCGCGATAGGAAAACGTGACTTGGGTTTTATAAGTTCATGAACCTTCAAGAGTGTGTGGTATGTTTGGAAGTGTTCAACAAGGAATTAATAGGATTGTGCATCTAAATTAACGTGCTTATGTAATAGCTGTTATTTGACGCACTCGCTTCAATGGATCCCTCTAGGTTTTTCCTTTAACAATTGTTTTGTCTCCACAGAAACTTTTTCCGGGAAGGAATGACTTGAATGTTGGCAAGTCACGGGCAAATTTTGTGATTATTCAATGTTGATGTTCATGATATGAAAACATTGCTGACCCTTTGACTGCTACGTGTCCTTTCGCGTGCAACTTTTGAGCACGAGACCAAAATGTTCTAAAAACGATCGATGAACTTCGCTGTGTCTGATTGAATTCACTACAAAGCTTCTAAATTGCATTACCGAGTGATTGAAAGAGGGATACAAAGCAGCTTATGCTTTTGCGGGAGATTTTAAGTACAAAACTAACCGCCAATTAAAAGATATAGGCAACTAAATCCTATGGATAGCGAGGAGGGGGTAGTGGTGTCTTTGTCGTAAAAAGAAAGATGCACACTTTAATAAAAATAACAACGATATCGCTAGAAAAGTGCACGGGAAGTCCTGACGGGTACAAAAATAATACTTAAAGGAAAACAAAGGACAATAACAGGGAACCGGAGTCATTATGCTCGCTTTTGCCGACTCTGACTAAAGATACCCTCTCCACCCACCACGACAATCTGTAGTAGCAGAATCGTGTTTGCGTTGAAACAGCGTACGTGCCCATGAAGTCCGTAAACAACCCGCTATTGACACGATAGACAAAGTGTCGCTGACCGCCTTGACAAAAAATCGCCTCACCCCATTGAGAAATGTCAATTATCTTTAAGCGCCTACGCTATCTTTAAGAATGAAAGGCGTCGAATTAAAATGTTTATATCTCTACGAAGGATTCCTGGCGCATCTCGACCGAATAACGCACATTCTTTGCTAAAAGGGGGTCGGTGTGCTTGGACGACTTATCAAGAGTTGTTATTTTAGACACAAAAACATTCTCGTTATTTGTATCTGGTTACAAAAATAGGGGCCAAATGTGGTCAATACTTTGTTGTAAATTATATACTCTTTTGTTTTTAAGTAGAAAGAGGACCTCATTAAGCCCATAAGCCGATCGTTGGGAGGGGGTTTCAGGACTGATTCTCCGAGTTCGTCCTACGATTAATATTGATCACCATTTTGCTAAGCGGACGTTTCGTCAAGTTTTCTTTTTTCCGTTTCAGCTCTGACGACAGACGAAAGTGCCAAGAGACCTATGGAACAATTAAATTTGCTCTTGAGTTCTAGTGATTTCCTTTCCAATAAAATCAAGCATTTATACACATTGTCATCGATTTACTTAACTCTTTTGATTTGTCAAAGGTTTTAATCTTCCATTCAGTAGACTAAACGTTTAAATAGCAGCATTACTGTTCTGTTTCGCAGCGAGCAGACTGAGATAATTTTAGCTGACGTGGTCAGTATTTTTAGACAGAAGTTTAAACATTGACAAGAGGGAAAAAAAATAGGTGCGTTGACGTTGAAAGGAGTCTCCCGCCAGGATGGTTATGGGGTCCAAACAAGATGACTCTTTCACTGATAACACTGAGACTAAGTTACAATTTCCATCTGTCGTTGGCAATAAAACATCAAAACGTGTGCTGTAAGTTGTGAAATCAGAGATCTTTTCGGCAGGAATCTTAAATGACGCTCAAAGTTTGGGCATACTTGCAGTCTGTCTGAGTTTTGAGTTTCTCAGTGATAACAACTTCATTCCCAATTTAGTATGTTGATCTTACTTTGAAATACTGTCGTGAATTTGGCCTACAGATATACAATTAGCATGTTTCAAAAACAACGCTCTAACAGTTTTTTTTTTAATTCACGTGAGCATACAGGCACGAACTGTATTTAAAAGGTCAACAAATGTCACACGAAATCAGTGAATGAAACAGATCTTTAACAGCATGCAATTACGAAAATGGAGGATTTGTTAGAGTTCTTTAAGTAGCAGTCATCAGTGAACGAAGCTCAACAACTGTAATGGATAAGAAAATATGCGAAATACTCAATGAGCTGATGATGGTCCTCGAGTCACAATTCATATTTAAGATCGAACCTCTCAGATCCCGGCACCAACAGTTGTTTTCTTAACGGAAAAATCATATTAACTAAATTAGTAAACACAGGATTTCGTACTTTGATGAAATGTTATTTTTGCTGGAGAACTTGCCAGAAGGATGCCAATTAAACAAGCGGAAAATGTTTACTCTGTAGCACCCACCATTGCGCGTCAATTATCAGTTTAGCCTTTTCATTGAACCATGTGGCGTTGTACTGTAGGCTATTCATTTGATAATCGTAGACAAAAAAATTGCAACTTGTCGAGTTTTAATTGAACTTTGTTATGTTGTTCTCCTTTCCTTCTTTCGCTGTGCAAAAGTTCGAATCTGGCCGAGAGAGAAAAAGTCGCAGACGATCAAGAAAATATGTTACTAAGTTGATTTTTCTTGTCTCACGACACATAAACAACAATACTTTAAGAAAAAAAAACAAGTGTAGGCATTCCAAGTTTATAGACTAACAAAACACAATGGTATTTTTAGCAATTTCTCACAGTTGTGCACCTCATGGTCAACTAAACCTTTCAACGATCACTGTAAAAATGAATTCCTTCCTTCCAGGATAGCGTCTAAAGAGAAAATAAAGAGCAAATTGGTGCTAATGACGGGTAACGTTCAAATTAAAATATTCCTAAACTGCCTGTGTGTGGTTTATATAAATAAAACACCTCCACAAACCTAAACAAAACGCATTATCCCCCGTGCGACACAAAGCAAACACAATACGTGTTCCGCCATGTTTGTTAGGTGCGGTTTCGACGTGAACGTGTCAAACGCCTCTTCAATGAAAAATTGTTTGCACATAAAATCATTAAGCGCATTTTATGTCAGTATTTGATTATGTCAAAAGTGTCGCACCGTATCTATCAACTCAAAGATTCATATAAAGGCTTAAATAATTAGAAATACTTAGGTCTTACTATATTGCGCTTTAAGTTGCCGAAGGAGGATGGAGCCAGTCACGTCTCATTCGATTCTGGAAAACGAACTGACGTGTTCAAACGTAAGTTCGCAAGGCCTGATTCTTTAAATTCGGAGAAAAGCTTACGCTACTTCATTTTAAAACGACAATAAAAGTATACAACCAAAAAACGTTCTATGACTTAATTTGTGAGAAAATCTTATACCTCTTAATTCATCTCAAAACGACAACTGAATCAAAGTTGACG
Organism: Pocillopora verrucosa; assembly: GCF_036669915.1. Lineage (NCBI taxonomy): Eukaryota > Metazoa > Cnidaria > Anthozoa > Scleractinia > Pocilloporidae > Pocillopora > Pocillopora verrucosa. Next base: position 15,219,689 of record NC_089320.1, on the reverse strand, counting down.
GTCAAAAACGTTCCATGTTCTTTCTTCTCGGAGAAAAAACTTGCGCTACTTCATCTTAAGACAACAAAAGAAGTTTACGGCCCAAAAACGTTTTATGTTCTATAGTTTTTATGTGACAGTTATATCAACACAAAAGTACAACCTTGTTCTTCTCAAGATTGCGAAACTTTACATGGCGCCAAACAAGGACGCAAAACACGCCAAGTAGTCTCGAAAATTTTCGTTAGGTTGGACTTGACCATTTAGTTTGGCTGCGATGCTTCTAAATTACATCAGTAATATCCTCTTCAAGCTAATACAAAATACTTTCACTGAACAAGTTTACATCTCACATACCGTGAACTCAGTTAGGAAGCAATTCGTATGCCAATACAGTTATGGAGGCGCCGGAAAGTTGCGCTGTCATGTTTTAAAAAACTGCAATTTACGCTGTGAAACATTTGATATAAGACAGAAGTTTTTACGACCCATATATTCCGGTGATAACGGAATCAACAAGTTCGTTCAGTTATCAGAGCTGTACACCCACTTCATGGCACGTTTCAAACTCAAACGTTTTCTTCTTTAGCTGCATTCTAAAGCATTCTACGAATTTCCTTGCTTGAGTGTAAAATCCTTTTTTGGCTCATCAGAACTGAAAGAGCTTTTCAAACCTAGCGCGTTTACTGGCCGACCAAACTAGTATAACGAGTAACTTGGCAGATCCTTCCATAGTAATTCTAATCTATTGGCCTTGAACTTCAAGGCTACTGACGGAGAACGCCTACGCAACCGTTAAAGACTCACGTTTTCCTTTAGATGATGCTTTCAGAAAACAAAAAAATTGGAACATTCTGATCGTTCTCGTTCGAAAGGGAGTATAAGCCTTAGGCATAATACCTTGCATTTGAATAAGGCTCAATTTTTCCTCCTTCAAGAGGACTGAATTAACGGTAACGAAGGTAGTAAAACGCGTTGAGAATGTTAAGGCATTAGGAATGTATCTTGACATAGGAAGTAGTTAAGAGGTTTCCATGCGTACGTTAAACTCTTGAATGCACGACGTAGGGACGCCGGAAAAGGCAAGAATTTTCTATTCATACAAACATGTTTACCGTTTGATTTCGCATTAATGACCATTTTGAAATGCGTAAAAACATTTTTTTGAAAGTGAGACTACGTAGCTTGGAAAAGAAACTCTTTTGAAGTACGTTGACTGACTTGGTGCATTGTAAAGTCAATAATCGTAAAGTAGCAAATGAGTCTTTAATGGGCTGGAAGAAACGTGAGTATTTGTCAATGACGGGAGTATTAGAAAAATCCAATAAACTTTCACGGGGACCAATACATCATCAGTTAGGATTCACTTACTATACAGCTACCAAAACGTGTCTCTAAAGAGAAACTTAATCTATGACCTAACGCTGAAGGAACAAGAAATCTGGTCCCCTTAGTTATTTAAAAATGGCTCTTTCAAAGAAAAAAGCTGCACATAACATTTAACAAATTTGTTGGTACTACCACCTCGTGTTTCATTAACGACACAAGCTGAACTCTCTATTTCGAATTGAACTCGGTTAATTCGACTTCACGCTGACTCGAACTTAAAGTCTTTTCATCCAAACCTAATTTTTGAGTCCGTCTACGTAAGCTAACTTATATGAACCTCCAAACAGTCAAATTGCACATCGTTTCCCTTATTTAGCAATTTAAGTAAGTTGTGATCTACCACATTTAAAAAAACCCATTGCCGAAAAGACCTGTGCGGATGTTGAGACCAAGTTCACGAAATTTGGTTCGTTTTGTTCAGTCTTCAGTGGTTGAGGCCAAAGAAGCCTGTTTACCGAATTAAAGCGCAGTTTAATCCCCTATTACTGATAGCTTGCTAGAATATTCTGCAAGATAACACTTTTTTCAGCAACGCCCTTATTGCAGCACTGCTTATCAAAACAAGATCAGTGGTATATAATAATGTTGTTTTATTTCTGTACTCAAATGTTTTACATTCACATGGTATGGCTCGTCTCTTGAATTGCTTAGTCTCAGGGTTCGATTCATTAATGGATATACTTCCGTTTCCACAGCTTTCAGTTGGTTTAACCAGTTTCAGCTCCTACAGTGTGACTATGCCTTTCATTTATAATTTGGTGCATTTGGAACAATTCACTGGAAAAACCTTTGTGCTTCTACAGTTCCATTTCTACTTAACGTCCTAAGAGAAACAAGTACGAATGTGGGCGCCGTGTCGCTACGATCATGGACACGAATGAACTAGTAACAAACGCCAGCCACAAGGGAAAAGGCTGACTTAAAAAAGAAAACATTCATTACCACTAGGTTTCCGAGACTTATTGACACGAGCAAACCGCTTCCAAAGCTTCTAAACTTAGTGGGAAACAAGCATAGTACTAAAATGCCGTTTTACAATTTTATTATATGAATACATCTCTGTCGTGCTTCAGAGGAAAGTCTTCATTCCACTCTCTTCCCGAATTCAAACACTTGAATTTTGTATTTGCTAAATTTTATTACACATATTGAATTCGCTCCGACCTCGTGGTCTTCAATCACTGATAATTGAATATATACATCAAATATGTCCTGCGGTCGAACTCAGCAATATCATACTATACTAACCGTGAAAATGATGATACATTTATTGTTATCATGGGTCATAAATTAACTTAATGACGCATTTGAGGTTTGATATGGGATCATGTAAAACGCGCGGTAAGTTTTAAGGACCAAGTGTTCGAAAGTCACCTTATAATAATTGCCGAGTTACGTTAAAAAAAATTGATTGAATTGATCGTTAGCTGTAGAATCAAAGGAACTGCGGCACGTACGAATTTTTGAAAATGTAGATTGAAAAATACCTGAAATTCTCTGTAACTAGGAAAAGGAAGCACGGCTGAAGAAATTCATTTGGACATAAGCACCATTTCACAAATTGAAAAATGTGGGAAATGCAATCAAGAAGATTAACTGATGTTGAAGATAGCTCAAGAAATGAAACAAACTTATATTTTAAAAAAATGCATATTTTTTTCTTTAGATTGTCCCAGATAATGTAAGAAGTAAACTTGTCTTTTCTTTTTCGCTCGCGTGATGAAGCTGAGACGAAAAATTCCAGAGAACAATTCGCATTACTAAAGAAAAAAAAGAAAACTATTTCTTAGCAATTAACAGGATGTTTTCCTTCCGGTTTCTTCAGAAAACAAAGGATTTATTTTTCGAAAAATTAGCAAATTTCATCTCGACAGTCGGTGAAGCCGGACGTGCTTTTTTAGAAACACGCGATCTCGCCAAAACGGAAGCTTCTCTTTCATTTTTAACTCCCAGGAAACGATGCTAAAGAATAACATTTGCTGATAGCTGGCGAACACTAATCATTGTCTAAACACATGTCTCTCAAAGATAAATTAGTTTTGAATGTCGCTGATTAATGCAATACAAAGCAATCTATGGTATATTCGATTTCAACGACACTCCTCAAATACTTGGAAACGAACCCATTTGAAAGCATGTTACCTGCCGGGTTATATTATATTATACCGGATTTGTTAGTTTTATCTTTCACTCTATCTGCTTTTCCGGAACAAATATCACATTTGTATAAAAGTGGCGCTTCCGACACAAGAAAGGCGCAAGCTTTTAAATCGTAAAAAAAGGCCGTTGAAGACATTCCTGAGGCGCCAACTGAAAACCCAATATCTTCTTTTAGATCATAAGAAGCTTTTATCGGTTCGGCTAATAAACAGTATTATTTGATTCGGAAAAATCTAACGAAACGTGTAACAAATACATCATAAAGTGAAACCGAAAAAAATATGTAATTCTTTCACGAACTTCAGCGAGATAAACAACTCCCTTTGTTAGTTTTAAAGAAAATAAAGCTTAAGAAAACCTAATTATGGACTCAGACAAAGGTCTGCTCATTTCCTTAAGATTGATCAATATTAATTTTTCATGTTTAAACTAGATCACACGATAACAGCCCGCACTTTAACAAACGATTTTTCACTTTGATCAAACTCAAGCCGAGCTTACAGGAAACATCTCCTTTTAATTAAAATCACAAATGAGCTAAGGAAGTAATTTTGGTCTAAACTCTTGCAGCTCAGTCAGTCTTCGCGCTTTGTGACACCCCATGCAGGCTCGGAATGTACCGCAACTTAAAATACTTGTTAACAGCTCCGCTGTATGTACGCTCAGTAGAAAAGGATTCCGACACAACGGGAGTTTACGTGACTACAGTGGCTTAGTTAACTTCATTCTGCAAGTAATTGAATCAACGCAGATTAGTAGCGGTTTTTTGGTCGGAAATGGCACGTTTACACACATGTTTGCTTTGCAAGTTTTAGGAGATGAATGGAGGGGGAAGCGCTTAATCTCTCGCAGCCTGGTAACAAAGAGATCGTGTCGGGCGGGGTCAAGAGCATGGCTCTCACAACACCCTTCTTTGTGGTATACCACAATAACCTCATACCAAAATCTCGGTCTGTTTCGTACTTATTTCATAACATGTGGTTTGTTTGTACACACATGGCGTACATAAGGGTTGAAGATTTGCATGGGCTGGGAGCCAGTTTTTATTCTATTTATATTATCGTTGTTAATGCTGCTTTTATTGAACGTAACAATTGCATTTACCTAGAGAATTCCAACATTCAGCCTCGTGGCCTCTTTTATAAAGGACAGACTAAGGAAAAACTTTTTTTATGAAAAAGTGAGTTTTGTAAATATCGCAGAGTAACACATAGAATTGGTAAAAAAAAAAAAAAAGGATTTTCCTTCTTCCACTAGAATTTTTTATTTCGCCTTCAAACACATGATTTGCTAAAAATTCCTTCAGACACTGCATTGTAAACAAATTAAACTTTTCAGGCAACCATGTGAAGGTAGAAAAGAGGTTGTATTTTTTTTCTCCTTATTTTAGTCCATGTGTTCAGGATAGAGGGTAAAACGAAAGATTGTCAAGTACGGGGCGTAGTGACTTACACTTTCAATGAACAGTTCTCAAGGAGGGTGTGGTGTCAGTCTCTGCTCCTTATCATGTGCTCCAGAAATGTCATTATTTATGGGTTATTAAGGTTCTACTGCTTATTCCATTCTGGTTAAGCTCTTCATCTGAACGACAGCAAGAAGAAAAAATCCTGACAACATCAACACTAAAAAGGTTTTGTCCTCCGCTCTCTAATTTACAGTGCTCCTGATTCTAAAAAATAAAAAAAATCAGCATTTATCATTCAGATACAGAATTTTAAGATGTTTTCTTTATCAGAGTCGTAAACAAGAGAAGCAGAAACGTAACCGTTCGCAAAACAACTTCCTATAGAATGATCGGTCTCGAATGCCATGCTAGGACCTCAACTGTGCAAAATTTATTTGTAAATTAATTTTCAATTGGAAGGCTTAAGTTATTCTGAACAGTTCTTATTTGGTTTAATTTTCTTTGAGATCGAAGCAGTTTACTTGGAGTAATTTTGAGTTCTCCTTGGTTTGATCAGTCTATGGATCAACCATAGGGCGAGGCACTAAAGACACGCAAGACACCTACTTTCCCGTAGCTGTGAAACAATCGTGGGCATTAATTCTAGTCGGTGATTCTATGATAGTTGCTCCACAAAATCAAAGAAATTTATCTCTTCATCCATCTATCAATGCTGGCATCAGCACGTGAAATCCCCGCAAAAACGGATCTGATGATAGGTACGCATAAGTGCAAGCATCAGCAAAGGTCCTTCACTGCTGATTGTTACTGCTAAGGCGAGCACACCCACAAAAATCCAGATTATGCACAAGCCCAACCTTGACATGCCTGATCGCAAGCTGAGGAAAACTTGAAATTTTTCTTCTCCGTTTTGAGACGCACAAAACAATATCGTTTGGGTTTTCTGCGCTTTGTTTAAGTTCCTACAAGATAGGGTTTTAAGTTGCACAATAACCCAAAAACACTCTTTGAAATCAATATTCCTATGCAAGTGATTGGTAGCGTCGTAATATTTTTCCTGACTATTGATAAGAATCTGCGTCATATCTCTCAGTCATGGTTTTCAAATTTTACGTTCAAATATCTCAAAAGTGAGCTTCTGCAAAAGATCTTCGTGCGTCCAACAGTGTGACCTCTTATTGCTTCTTCTGATTCCGGGGTGCGTTTCACGTCAGCATGCATAAGAACAAGAAACCTATGTGCAAATGGGTGTGGCTTACGCACAGGAATCGGGGTTAGCATCATTTTAGAGTCCAGTGCTCATTTCTGTGATAATAACCACCAACTGAAACGCAAATGTTGGCTCTGCCAGTCTGCCCACATGTTAAAGCGCACGCATAAGCCTAGGAACTTATTTCTATACTTGTAAAACGCAAGCTTTTGCTCCTCGTAGCAACATACTTGTAAACCAAACTTAAATCCTTAAACTCCCACAAATGATTACAAACTTATTTTTCCTAATTTTGAGTTCTCCTTGGTTTGATCAGTCTATTGATCAACCATAGGGCGAGGCACTAAAGACGCACAAGACACCTACTTGCCCATAGCTGTGAAACAATCGTTTCCCCAAGCTGAGGAAAACTTGAAATTTTTCTTCTCCGTTTTGAATTATTTCACAACCCACACGTTTTCCTTAAAAGGTTTCTTAGACGTTGGAGATGGAAAATATACGAAAAGTCTCCGTCTGTTTAAAATATGACACGACAGTGTCGAGAAGACGAGATTTGTGGAACGAGATTTGTTCCCGTTGAGAGACTTAACCAGGATAATTCTCAACTGAAGAAATTGGTTGGAAGCTAGTTAGAGAGGTCCGCGCTCGAGATTGGGCAGGGCCATCGTGTTGTGTTCAATTTACTCTCAGAGTGCCTTTCCCTATCCACCCTGATGTAAGAATGACTGGCATCCAACTGGAAGAAAAACCTGACGAAATGCTGGGAGGTAAAATGCTATAGACCATCATCTCATCCAGGGGGAGTAACAATACCCACGGCCGCTTCATGCTACGGAAAGTGGGATAGGCTCCAGCCAGGTAAGCCACTTGGCCCCATTACTTACCCTCCCATTTTACAGAGGGGTACGTGTAGAACGCTGCAGTTATTTGTCAAGTATTTGTTTACACGGTTTTACACGAAAGTGGTATGTTCTTCAACCGTTCCTCAACGAACCTATTGCAGGGCGTCGTTGAAGAAAACAATGGGCCGGTTATTTACACAGGGTCTAACCCAAACTGAGGTTTTAGGCAAACAGTGGGTTTTACGTATTCTCTACAAGAGGGTTGCTGTCATCAAATAAATACTCTTCCACTGCTAGCGTTCGGCCCTCTTGGCGCTGTTCTCAAAAATAAATGTTTTGATTTAAGAATTAATCCCAATTTCAAGAAAGTTTAGAACGTGGTTTGTTGAAAAACGGCTAAACTTTGTTAAAATAACGGGTCCAGTGAGTAATAAAACTATAGACGCACAGTATCTCTCAATAGGGTACATCATGCCATCAAGTTGGTGACGCCGGAATGGAGAAACAAGTTGGAGGTAGGTAAACAGCATAAGAGAGATGGTAAGTTTTGAGCTTGGTAAAGAAAAGGAGAAAGATGTTTTTCGTCTTGTCACGAACGTGGGACAAATAACAAATTCTGAGTCCCCATGTGGAATCGAATATCAGATCTTAAGATTTCGCGCTCCAATCCTCTACCACTGAGCCACAGAGACTCCGCAGTGAGCGAAGTTTATGACGAATACTGTTAGGATCAGCAATGTAGATAGCGTCATGTTTGTAAATAGAATAAGAGAGATGGTAAGTTTTGAGCTCGGTAAAGAAATAAAGAAAGATGTTTTTTGTCTTGTCACGAGCGTGGGACGCGAAGAAGTGGGAGGTAGTTTGCGATCCATGCCGATAGTGCCTTGATTCAAGAATTAATCCCAATTCTTGTCTAGTTTTTCATTTTCAGTTGCAAAGTATTTAACATTATTGGGACCCTGAGCCATTTGAATCCGTCACAACATTACAATACACTATAATTACAATAAAAAATACAACCCTCGTCAAGTTTGATTGAAACACGCCAGTTCCTCCAAAAGATTAATTTTTTTCAGGAGGTCCAATCTTCTGTTACCAACAATGACAAACGAAAAAGGAGGAAATGTTTAAACAATTGTGACGAGGATTGTAACTTTGCAAGTAGATGTAAGCACAGATCCATAGAATTCTAATTGGAAATTCCGTTGATTACTGTACAGGAAATCTGATTTGTTTCTTTAACCACAAAAAATCAACCAGACTTTTTTCTGGCTAATTCGTCACAATTAAATCTTGCAATGAAAACGTCATCGAGACTATTACTTAAAAGAAACCACGCCTTTCCAATACAAGCAAACTTTCCCGTGAAAAGCCACGACAAGGTATCTGAAATCCATAAATTGCAAATAACGAAGTTTCCCTGATTTACCGCAGTTACAATACTGTGAGGGAATTCTATTTACAATGAGGTCACCTTAATGATGAACTGTTATCAACAAGGAAAGACTAACATTTCCGTAGTTTACTACTCGTTCAAGAATGCCGCTCGTTCTTATTCTCCCTTGTTCTTGTTCTTCTTCTTCTGTTTTTTCCCTTTCTTTTTCTTCTTTTTTTCTTTTTTTCCTTTTCCAAAGACAATTGACTTTAGAGTTGACCTGTTCTCCCACAGTGCCTTTGATCCCTTTTTCCTGCACCTTTGAAACACCAAAGTAAATCATTTTAAATTTACCATGCAGTCTACCAGTAAACGAAGTCTTATTTTAATTTGATTTAAAAATCGCACTTACAACCCCATGTCTTTATCCTTCACCAATTTATCCGATAGAGTGGTTGAAAAGATGGGACAAGAATTCCCCTACCAAAAAAAATAATAAACCACTTCTAAAAAAAGGAGATCTCTCTGCGACAAAATTTGCCGATGTTGATAACCTACGAAGAATTCGCTCCTAGAACACCGCTAAGGATTTAACCCTTTCATTACTGCTTAACATTTGCCAACCACAGTTTGCTCTTGTTAATGTGGCTAAGTCAAAATAATGCTCATAAAACAGAACTACAGAAGGGATTGCGTCCAAAACGCGCCATCATCTGTTTTTCGTACGTGCTTGCCTAGTTTTGAATTTAACACCGTTTCATACTTGACAAGAATAAGCTTGATTAGAGAAATAATATTCTCACTTTAAGTTGTTACAACATGATCTATTGAATGGACGCATTTCAGTCTACGATGGTTGGGCAAAGGTGTCCAGACACTGAGAAAGCGTCTGTTTTATTAAAAAAAAATTGGAGCAATAATCGTCGAAAAAGGTTTCTTTTCCCTTTCTTATGTAGTTGCAGCAACCCTTTCAGTGTTGCATTTCTTTTTAACTTCATAAAAATGAGTAAGGCACCAAATGGTTTCCTGAAAACCTAGACACAGGCAAACGAAGTGCAACCCCCGCTCGCGATAACTATAAGGCAAAACAGCTACAAGTCATTTTTTGGGGTAACAGGTGACAGTTTCTCGGTCTGTCTTATCTGTTCATCCTTTAACTCCCATGAGTGACCAAGACAGAATTTCTCTTTACAATACAATATCAAGCAGACAAATGATGAGAATAAAGATAGATACTAATTAGGAGATTATTAGTTGATCCAATACCAAATTCTCCAAACTAACATCACAAGAACTATATGGCAGACAGTAAGGAGAACTACCAATGAGATCTTGGGAGCTAAAGGGTTAAATAGTGGCTGGTTGGTTTTCCTTTTCGGTTTTGAATCACGAATGTTTCTCACGCAAAGTTGACCACGTTATAGGAACACTTCAAACACGGCGCTTGAGGACGATTCTATGGCTATCGACAATTATTCAAATAAAAAATTAATCAGTCATGGGTTTTGACCTAAAATTATTATCTTATAATAGAACAAATCAAAAAAAAAATTAGATTTAGTGTTCTAATTATTGAGCAAATATCAAAGCAAATCAAAATCAAAAAGGGACATAATTCTGTCAAATTTTCAATGAAATCATAATCATGAAATCCGCCAGAATTTTGAAACACGACCTTCGAAAAATGCCTCGAAGATCTTTTTCACCTGCGGATTGTGTATTTCTCTTTTAAATGTTTTAAGAATTGACTTCTGATGGTTAAATTTTGGTCCAAGCATTTTAAGCATTTTTTTTGTTAACAAACTCTCAAACCCACCAAAAATCTGTAATTTTCTAAAAAATTCTACCGAAAAATCATCTCGTCTTGGTTGAATACAGAGTACGTATTTCTTTTTAACGCAACCACAGTTTATAACAATGGTTTCGTTCTGCATGACGTAAAACTATCAAATATTCACAGAAGAAAAAACGAAAATCTTCGTTTCAGATACTGACGTAAAACTTATCACATAATATTTTCATTCCAAAATTAGCAGGTTCGTTGTTTTGCTAAAAACTAACCAGGGCGAAATATTTCAATATTGTAAGATAATTGATGAATTTTTTTTATCGACATGTTCTCGCCGATTGCAAACCGACAAACGAGACAACTTGGCTGTTCGCGTTTTCCTTGCAATGCTTCCCCAACAAATACATGATATTTAGAACTACAGTTAAAAGAACGGCAACTGGCAAAGATCTGAACTTTCTCGTCTGTTTTTTGACCATTTGGTCATGCATTCAGGTAAAAATGACTGCCTTTGCTGCGAAGATTACATTGTTTGCTTTTTCTCTGTTGGACATATCAATTTTAGCATGAATGGTAACTCAAGCAGAATCAAAGACAAATTTTGTAAAGTTCGAATTTGCAGTAAAGGTGCTTCCTTGATAGCCATTAGAAACTAGATATTTTTGCCTAGTGTTGGAAAATATATTTATTTACATAGTACATTGGGCAAAGAAAAGCTTTTACGACAATCTTGGTTTAAAATATCCATGTGTCAAAGCTTAGATATACGGTAATCAAAACATCACAAATTTCTCCACGTTCACAGTGATTTATTCATGTCACAATAGCTACTTACTTTGAACACAGTGATTGTTCCATGTCCTGTTTCTTCTTCGGATTCAACTTTGTAGCACAAATTCTGCACCGACGACTTTCCGTCTGACCCATCCTGGCAGTTCACAGCAAAAAAAATAGACTCACCGTTGCCGGAGATTTAAATTGTAAATTTATCCCTCAATCGAACCGAAACAAACTTTCGCGACAACTATTTCTGTTTAAGGTCGTCTATAGAGTCGACAAATTGTCACAGCAAGCTCTATAACCTTCCTTTTCAATCAATGGTGAAACGCAATAGTCGCCCAATAAACTCTCGGCTGAATGACACGACAAACAGCCAGAAGTGTTATGCTTCGATCGCGGTTGTTTTCTGTCTTGAATGTAATTATCATGATCTTCGTCACAGCTTTTGATTCGCCAACGATTAAGCTAAAATTTTCATGAGAAACCCCTTTGCCTAAACAGCTTTGGGGGGAAGGAGGTTATTTTCATCCTCAAATGTCACTCGAAAATTCCGAAATTGTGTCAATTTTCTAAAATATGTTTCCTTTTATTTCTCAGTTTAAATATTTTCGTCTCGTTTCACAGTCTTCGGTTTTTACTGTGCATTATTTAACAGATGGAAAAGGTTTTCGACGATAGAATCTTAAAATGTGACAATAAGGCATAACCATAGAATACATGACACTTTTAATTACTGAGGAGAATTAAAAAAGCTTTCTTTTAAAAAGAAAAGTTAGGTCCATATTCATCAGCCAGATGACTTATTTTGCTGGAGCTTAACCCGGTCTCAACATGAAGCGACTCGAAGTAGCTGTATTACCCCTTACACGGGATGCCATTGCGTCGCAGTGTAACACCCCAAGATTTCGTCACGCTTCCCAGACAATTCGCTCCGTACCCAGGCCATTTACACTCCTGGATGGAGCGAGGCACTGTGAGTACAGTGTCTTGCCAAAGAACACTGCACAATGAGCCGACCAGGGCTTGAACCTGTAAATTTCCATCAGGGGTACAGTTCGGTTACAAGTGAACCACCTTTTCTTACATTTCCTTTGTGTTTGAATCATTTAATGCAAACATCACTTTGTTACATGAAGTAGTAATCAGATAGATACCCTGACTTGACCAAAAACACATTGACACAAAAAAAGTAAAACCGCCTTCAGGGAAATTTGGTTTTATCAACTGAGTTGATAATGTAAATTGGCCGCCATAAAGAATTTCTAAAGCTGACATTTCGACCGTTAGCCCTTCGGCAGAGCGTCACATTCACTCTCACAAAGAGAGTTTTCTGATTGTTTATCGTAGGAAACCGACGCTTTTTCTCAGAATCATGACCACCGTTACCACTGTCCTAAATTTGATTAATAAATATATATGCAAAAGGCTTCTACATTTGCGTGAACGGGGGGACTTCGTAAACCTTATTTGAGCCAACTTTTAAATGGTCAAAATCTGACATAATCATCTTCTATTGGCAATCTGATTACGAGGAACTGAAAATCGAGTAATGTTCCTCGGCAAATTTCTCTTCATAAGTCCGTGTTGCGTTCTTAAAGTAGTCTAATGATAAAAAAAAAAAAAGCAAAAAACGAAAGAAACGAAAATTTTTGATAACATTATCTTAATATCCTTGTAAGTCATATTCTGTTTACCACAGCTAGTTAATGAAAATCTTAATTCAGTGGTCAGTGATCTATTTCTTAAATACCAGAATTTTATTATGTGAAATTCACTGTTTATCCTTTACTATATGTAAGATGCAATTATGTTAATAATCTTCTGTGAACGTCAACGCGGCGGGAAGATTTAAGGAAATTTAATAACATTCATAAAGGAATAATGGACAACATCTGATTTTCTCGAACTCCGAATTATTCTTTTTGTCAAATGGTATTTGATTTTTTAAGCAAACTCGTCATGACTTTTGTTTCATAATTTGTATCATTTAGTGATGGAAATAGAACAAACCATGCAGAAACTAACGTTTTTCTGAAAAAGACAAATAAAGACACATAGAGGAAAGATAAAAATTTGAATATCGAATGAAAATTCATTTTGTTTTGGTTATTTTTTCAATTATTCAATTAACACATATGTACTTACAAAATAAAACTGCCTTCCTCTAAATTGTATTATCGTTCCAATATGTTCGATTAAAATCTTTTTGCAGCAAAACTTTACAATCTATTGAAAATTTCATTAAATATGCAATTCATTTAGAGTGAACTCTTATCTTTCAGTTAAACTGTTGACCGTGTCGTTCATTGTCATCTCTGAATAAATAGATGATGTAAAAAGACATATCTGAAATTTTTTTTTCATTTCTTTTTAAGTCTTATCGGAAGAGGTCATCGCAACAACCAGTAAAACTTTTCATCATTTTCACGAAGTAGTGAGGCTAACGACAGCGCCCTTTACCATGGAAAATGTAACCAAGGACAGTGGAATGTACGAGATAGTGCAGTCCGTGACTTGTGCTGCCCCCACACAAGGAAACCAATACTTGTTTGTACTGACAGCTATAAACATTCTACTCGCCATTACAGCCGCTTTGGGTAATATTTTGGTCTTTTTTGCTCTGAGGAGAATTTCATCTCTTCAGCCCGCATCCAGAATCCTGTTACGAAGTCTGATTATTAGTGATTTTTGTGTTGGTGTTTGTGTTCAACCTTTGTACGCCATTCAGTTGTTGTCGATGGCACAGCAACGATTGCAACTTTGCTACGCACTTGTAAGTATTAATGAAATCGTTGGGACAACTCTTAGCGGAGTGTCGTTGTGTACTTTAACTGCTATAAGTTTGGACAGGCTTCTTGCTCTTTGTATGGGATTAAGTTACAAGCATGTCATAACATTGAGGCGAACACGCAGAATGATCATAATCCTTTGGTTTTTCAACATTTTGTTCTCCAATCTGAGACGGTTTTGGAGGTACGTTTTAATTTCCAATGTGATGTCTTCTTTAATATACTGCACCTTATTCATCTCTGCTTTAACTTACTTAACCATTTACTTAAAACTACGCAAACATCGTGAGCAGGTGCAACGGAGTGTGCATCAACGCCAACCGAACGAACAAGGAAGAGCTTTCAACATTTCCAAATACAGAAAAACTGTATACACAGCGCTGTGCGTACAACTTGCCCTAGTGGTGTGTTACTTTCCTTATGGAATAGTTGTCGCTTTGGCACACACGCGAGGTTACAACTCATCGTATAATTTTACTGTTCGTCTAACAATTTCTCTTGTGTTGCTTAATTCATCATTGAATCCCATTCTGTATTGCTGGAGAATACATGGAGTAAAACAAGTAGTGAAAGCCATGATTAGAAGCCTAGGACTTTTATTCAACTAGAACGCGCACTGGGCTTTTGCAATCGTTATGATGTATGAGTATCTTATCCTTTCAAAACCTTGCTTCCAGCTGCAGTAGGTGAAAGTGTGAAATATGTTTTGCATTAGTCGATTTCCACAAACTTTCACCTTCGAACTGCATTCTCCAGAGAGAAACATGAGATTATGACAAAAGTCTTTTGACTACACCTTTTCAACTTAATTTGAGCGATGCGTCCTCCATTAAAAAACTCCCGCATTTAAAGGGAAAGTTGGAAAAGGAGTTCGCTGTATTCTATGGTGGATATACATCACGCTTGTAACATAAAACTGACTGGGCAAAAATAAATCACAATACAATCAATATTTTGGGCCGGTTATTTACACGAAATTTTACCCAAACCACGGTTTTACGCAATCAGTGGGCCTCAGGCTTTCATTAAAAGAGGGTTGATCTAATAAAAATAAATGTCTTACCATTGTCAGCTTTTGGCCTTTTTGACACTGTTCACTAATATAAAAGTTTAGATTAAAGATTCAGCTAAATCGACGATTGTTTAGGAAGCGGTTTTGTTAATAGCGGTTAGAGTATGTTTAAATAACCGGCCCTTGGTTTCTTTGCAGTGGTGTAAAACCTGACATAAACTAACTACTAGTCTCTTAATTTAAGCACTGCGTTAATCATTATGACACCTAACGAGTTTAGCGCTGTATAAAGCTACACTTGTAATCATATGTTTAGATTGGTGCTTTGAGAAATATAAGTTTCCTTTTATCGTTTGAGCCTCTTGAAGTCCAGTATTCACTTCCTAGTTTTGGCACTTCTATGTCAGATGCAAGTTTTCTCCTGGAAAGTTGTTATCATAATTCTGCCGATGGAAATTTTCTCTAAAACAAATATTCCATTAAAGCACCTGCGTGCCTAAAACGCAAGGAAAATGCCGTCGGCCATCATCAGCAATGTCGCGTGTGCGTATACGTACGTCTTGAGGACAACCTTTAAATGACAAGAGGACATTTACACCTTTTTGTGGATAATATAGTTTCCGAATTCGTGTAGAAAACTTCAATTCTGCATCTTCCAGATTCCAAGCCAAAAGCCCTCTCTAACACCCAGGGATTTTATCTCGAATGTTGATGAAAGAAACAAACTCGTATCCACGAGCACACATACAATACCTATACACATATTCGTCACCTATTTAAATCGAAGACAATTTAAGAACTAAATGCGGAGACCACTTGTTCACATAAAAAGCTTCTTTATCTCCTAAATATATGAAAATGAAACAAGTTCTTATTACGGAAAATATTTCCTGTCAAAAAGTAGTTGAGCTCAACCTCAGTAATGCTCGAAAATGAAAAATCCTCTTGAAAAGTAAAAGCGCACTGTTCATAAACCGGTCACCCTGATGACACTGTAATCCGGCCTCACGTGTGAAATTAGAAATTCGCGTGGTGAGGATGCCATGTTTTCGAAACGGGAAAATTCTGATATTTCCTCAACAATTAGGTGGAATTGTTATCAGTTCACTCATCTCATGTCTTTCTTCACATCAGGCAAACCCGTCGATTTTTTAAAAACTTTAATCATCCAAAAAAAAGGAAGTTTAAGTTGATCAACGTAAGGAAGAGGTAAACAGACATAAATAAAGGAAATGGAAAATCCATAATGAGTTCATGTTATATTTTTCACCCCTTCAATATTACATATTTACATAAAAGAAAACTTGATTCCTAAAAGTTGCATTTTTTCCTGACAACGCCGAGTAATCTATTTCGCAGAAAAGTTTCAATATCAGTTAAAAAATGTCTGTAATCAGTTGGATCAAAATTTCGCTGTTTAGCGGAAAATTTATTCAATTTGCAACCATGAGTTCAAGTGACAGCTCAGCTTCTGATTTGTACAATGTGTTATTCATTGCGACAGCTGGGTAAATCTGAGTTGAAAGAAGACTTTTTTTTTAAACCCATCCTTTATTGCTAGAAAATATGAAGAGTTGGAAAGGCAGTGAAAGAAATTTTCAAACTTGACTAGTTTGAATTCTTTCAGTTTCGATTACTTGCGCACTTTGTGAAAATCGACTTATGACATCGTTTACAGAATAACTTGCCTCGAGTTCCGGATACAAAAGCCACTACTTATGATGTAAATTAAAGGTAAAATAAACTAACATAAAGAAAACGTACGTTTAATTTTCTGTCTCGGGATAGATTCATAAGTTCAGATCCATCTATCTCAACTCCTAAATGAGAGTGAAAGAAGTTCTCATCTCGGAAAATGTTTCCCTATCAAAAAATAGCATGAATAGTGGAGCCTAACCAAAATAATGTTCATTAATGAAAAACACTCTTGAAAAGAAAAACTGCCTCGTTAATAAATCCAGTCACCCTGACGACACTGTTATCCGGCTTCACATGTCAGAGACGGAAAATAGTAATGCGCGCGATGAAGATATTATGTTTTCAAACCAGGAAAATTTTGGCATTCATCGATGATGGGAGTTATTTGTTCTCTCGTCTCTTGTCTTTCTTCTAGCTATGCAAATCCACTGAGTTGTTAACATCGATAGTCACCCAATAAGGAAAAAATTTACGAATATCATATTTGCTTTTTTTTCTGACAAAAAGCTGTATAATCTAGCTCGAAAAAGAATGTCAATTCTAGTTATCAGTCTATAATCAGTCTTAGCTATACTCTGTAAGAAATTTGGAGAAAAACTTGGTGGTATAGCGGAAATTTAATCAGTTTGCAACTATGAGTTAAAGAGACAGCCCATCTTTTCAGTTAAATAATATTTTATTCGTTGCGACAGCTGTGTAAATGGGTGCTATAAGAAGATGTTTTTTTTTTGGTTTGCAACTCATCCTTTATCGCTGAAAAATACAACGAGTTGGACAGGTAGTGAAAGAAATTCAAAGACCCTAGAGTCATTAGCCTAGTTCCGATAAAAGAAGAAAAAAGAAATCAATTAAAACACCCCAACATGTCATATAAGTTCAACTATATCCTCTACCTAATCAAAGAATACCTATGGCCAACTTGTGCATAAAGTACTTGATCTAGAGATTAAACATGGTTGGCAACTTGTCATTATTGGTCTTGCAGCAATACAAGGTTGCTCTTATTTCAGAGGCATAGATTTCCGAAAAAAAAAGGAGAGATCTACAATTATGGTAAACATCCAACTCCGCAGAATAATTAACGTATATATAACCTGTGAAAACAGCAAAAAAATAGTGTTCTGCGTTTATCGAATTTCCGTTTGCAAAATTCTTCAAATTTAGCCGTTGAAATCCAAATCTTTCTAAGCCTGCACAAGCCAAATTCCACTCTTTCCCAATTCTATGTATGCATGTCACGTTTCGCCTCGCAGTAGCTCAATATATATTTGCATTATAACGCAATGATCCTTATTTACACGGTTTTCTCCAGCTTTTATCTGATAAGTTTTCTGCCTCGGAACGAAAATACCCCAGAATACACTTCATGTGACGGCTAGTTTTTGCGACTGAGAGAAATTAAAGACATGCAGAAATTAATTCTACGGGTTTTCTTTTGATAGAAAAGCACAGGATTATTTTCGTCCGCTTCATATCGATCCAGCCGCCATTGTTTACCTTAGGTAAAAATCGATTAAGATTGTACGTATTCCTATTGGCTAGCTTTGCAAGTTATTGCTCACGCAATGAAAAAGAAACCCGGCCGGATTTTTACCGTGGTATGCCACAGACATCCCTCAGAACGATAGTTAACGATTATTGTATTGAGTCACGAGTGAGGTTGCCGTTGCTACGTTTGTTGAAACACTAGCTGAAGTGAGACAAGGAATTTAACCATTACTGGGTAAGAGACCTGTAAGAGAGTGCAATCCGTGACTTGTGTTGCTTCCTCACTGGGAAATCAATTCTTGTTTTTGTTGAAATCTATAAACATTCTAATAGCCTTTACAGCCGCTTTAGGAAATGTTATGGTCTTAGTTGCTCCATGGAAGATTTCTTTAGGTTAAGGGTGCAACATCTCCAGCAGATATTGCATTTATCACGTCGAGTTCAAAGTCTGCCTAGTTTCCAAGCCCCTTGTCCGTATGGTGTTCTCAAACTTTTAAAAGACCAGAGAGAAGTGTCTTTTTTTGCAGATTGTTTTAAAATGTAATGGAACAATTATTGAGTTCGGTTTTCGTATGATATCACGAATTATCTAACCTTGTATCTGTGTCATTTGCCTCACCTTCGGGTTCTACAGATACCTTAGACCTCAGTTTGATAATTCATGGTATCATGATCAGCCTCATCCAATAATCACACAGCATTTGGAGAGCAACATGACAGACACCTTTAGATAATAAGAGCAAAATGCAAAAAAAAAGTGAACAGACACAATTTGGTTTTCTGGGTTGGACTCAAGTAGCAGTGGTTAATTTGAGAGTGTTTAATTGACACGCACGCCGACGCATGAAAAAAACTGCTTAATTGAACGGCATGTTGCTCACATCATATCTCAGAAATCCTACGCTCATTAAGTTTAAATATGTAAGAACGTTTTAAAGAAGGAATGACTCTACTCTTTCAACACTCTAAAGCAGACTCTTGCGCGTGACGACTTCTTTAGCCAAGTCCCAAAGATGACTGAAAGGCAACGATCATCTAAATTAAAGAGTAAAGATAGCCCGCTCAAGCAAATTTCAAGTTTAACCTGTATAGGTTAATGCGATTGACCGACTGCTGCTAAGACACACCTGGCCTTTCAATACTCAAAACAAAGTACAAAATAAAAGATGGAGATATTTATCTGAGAAGAACAACATCCTTTCCCGATATGGCTGCGGTGTTGAAGTACGCTCTTTAATAGTTAAAGGGAGCAAGGCACATTTGGCTCCATTGGTCGATACTAGCAATACTTGGCCGACAAGGTCGACAACGATAACCACCGACTTCTGTAATTATGGCTGCGGTTAACGAAAGATAAAGACCAAAAAAAAATTTTAGCTCCAAAATATTTCAAACCCAAAGTCTCAAAAATTTTACTAATTTACCAACTTCTGCAGATCGTGATACGTGGTTTCGAGTAACTAATACAGCAGAGTCGCGGGTTCCAGTCAATAAATCGTCGCCGAAGGGACATTAAGAAAAATTTCTGCGTGGGAAGACATGAGGTACATGTTCCTCTGGACATTGCTTAATTTCTATTGATACAAGCTGCCTTTGAAATAGTACAGATTAATTTTCTTCATGGACTTAACGATACTGATTCCAAGTCGTTTACTTAGAGAATGGACTTTTGTTGGATATCTATCCAAAAACGATTTTAGACCCAGTTTATATTAGTGACAGTTTAGCGGTAATCTTCATTTAGAGTCACGTTTTATCGAAAGTTTTACATAACTTAAGGAATAAAGGAAAACGGCACAGTAATAAGACAACAGGGGAATATTTGTGTGCTCTTACTGTTCTCTTCTTACGTCAACGAAAACGTCGAAAAATCTGTCACTTTCCATATACATAAAATGCAGTTATGTTCAAGTTTTACCTGATTTCCCTCGAGATGGTTTGCTTTAAAATTAGTGCTTTTCTTTTCTGAGGGGACAAATAAAACTGTGGGCGGACTAATCAAATAAATAATATGAGATAATGATATGG
Source organism: Pocillopora verrucosa (assembly GCF_036669915.1). Classification (NCBI taxonomy): domain Eukaryota; kingdom Metazoa; phylum Cnidaria; class Anthozoa; order Scleractinia; family Pocilloporidae; genus Pocillopora; species Pocillopora verrucosa. The sequence continues at coordinate 15,199,745 of NC_089320.1, read as the reverse complement.
AAGAAAAAAAAACTTGACGAAGAAAAGTGAAGCAGCAGAATTAGAGACAATTAACAAAAACAAAGACATAAAAAGGAAATATCCGTGAGCAGGATGTAGTGAGGGTGGATCAAAACAAAAACGGAGAAGCGGGAAAAAGCTGTAAAACATTGGCGAAGGAAACTTAACAGACGATTGGATCGAAATTGAAAAAAGTGCGCAGATCAAAATTTAACTTTTTTTTGTTTTATAAGAGCAAAAATATAAAGTTTTGGGAAAGTAATCCTAAAAACATTTGGAAAAATAAGATGAATGAAAAAAAAAACAACATGGAGTGGAAACAATCAAAAGTTGGCAGGAGAAGCTGCACAAAAAAGAAAAACAAAAGAAAAACAACAACAGGGAAGAGCAGGCTGGCAGGTGGTCTTCAAAATCTGCAAATCGGCTGCCTGACACGAGTAATTCTTTTCGTATGTAATTTTGGAGTACTTAGACGTGTTCCCTTTAAACCCACTGGTGCTTTTGAAAAAACAGATTTTCATTGCCGAATGAAGAGCCTCTGTATGTCGTTATAAAAGAAAATAAAGAGTAACACTTTTAAAATGATTGGGTCAGTTTCTTGTTTGGTCGAGGAGGATTTGAATTAGATCAGGACTTGAGTGAATGGTTGAGGAAAACACATTTCCATATCAGCCAATCATTTACATCTATTTGAAAACCCTTGAAATCATTAAGAGGAATAAAAATGTACTTCCTTTGCTAGATTATTCTTCTTTTCACACTCGTTCGGAAAACATTCTTGATGGCATCGAGCTCTTTTGTTTCTTCTACCTGACATCTAAGTAGGGGAAGAAACTTGCTACACAGTCAAACCGCGAGGTAGCCGAATAGCGCAATTTCTTTAGAACTGCCTTAACTAACGGTAAAGAAACGATCGGAAAGGCCTCGTTCTCAATTTCTTCGCTCGAAACTCACAAAAGAGATCTGCAAAACGTTCTTTCTTGCATCATGAATCTAAATGATTCAGAAATTGTCAACAACGCCAGCAAGAGCTCGGTGTTTTCTTGTTGGTACTATCCAAGCTTTTCCTGGGAATTCGGCGAAACCACATTTCCTTGGGTAGTGTTTGGTATCACAGTTTTTTTCTCTCCCGTTATCGTCCTTCTGAACGTGCTAGAGATTGCAGCCGTATTAACGAGGAAACAATTACAAAGAGCGTCGACCCTTCTGCTGTGCAGTATGGCTGTTGTAGACGTACTAGTCGGTGCTGTAGCCATGCCACTTGCTGCGGCTGTTGATTTGTTAATTGCTCATCAGACCTTCCTTGACAATGTCTGCGTATTAGACTTCGTGGGTCTAACGGTGATGTATTGTGCATCTTGGACCACTTTGTCTCACCTGACAGTCATCGCTTGGGAAAGGTACGTGGCAATCGTAAAATGGAGGGAATACAAAGTAATGGTGACGCGACAACGCGTGAAGAAACTTACGATACTCGCTTGGCTGCCTGCTGTAATCGTAGCCACACGCTGCATCGTAACAGCTGCTGGTGTGGATGTCGAGGGATTTGAAAAATTAGCTATAATTCCAGGTATTTTCTGGGGAGCTGCCGTAATTCTTATCGTGTGTTTTTACACTAGGGCTTACTTAATATTACGAAAACGAAAAGTAGAAATGAGCCAAAATTGTCAAGTGAGCATTCTTGTTAGAGCGAAGCTGAACTCAAAAGTTGCCAAGACAACTGGTATTATAACTGGGACAATAATTTTTACGTTTCTGCTACCAGTAGCGGGTATGATTTTGGGACCCTATTTCGAGGCCATTCGGAAAGGCTCGGTCTTTCGACTGATTGAGACAGTCATGCAATTAAACTCTCTAGCAAATCCATTAATATACTGCTACAGGGACCGCAGCTTTCGAAAAACCATTCTAGAGCTGCTACGATTTGAGAAACCAGAAGCCAATCAAGCCACTGGTGTCTTGAGATTTGTTAGACGAAAGAAACGGTTTCGTTCGCAAGAATATGAATTTAAGTACAAAATGAAAGAAAAAGATCCTAATCCTTTAAGAAAAACGGCATCCTTTCCTGATGTAGCTGTGGTTTTAGTCGATTTCGATCTCGTTTCGTTTAGTGGATCGAGATTGTCAAGACATATGTCAGCTCCATCCCTTGATGTAAGAGGTGCACGGCGTTGGGAAAGTGATCCACAAAGTGAAAAACTACCTTGCCCAGCCCCCGTGACAACAACAATAACAGTCAACGATCAACCTGGAAATGCAAAGCACAGTGATCCTAAATCAACGCTAAACGATTTCTGGTGGAGAAAAATTCCAAGATCAAAGTCTCAGCGAAATATTAGTGTATCATCTGAATTAGCCAGCGGCCGCCGAGACACACAAGACTTTTCTACTCCTAAAACGGATTACAGAATAATAGAAAAATTTACCCCTCTGGGAAGAAGAGCATCCTTTCCTTAAACGGCTATGGATTTTGAATCCACTCTCAGGTCGTCCCGCGGAACAAGGTTGGAGAAGGTCCAATGATGAAAAGCACTCGGATTCTAAATAACAATTGAAAGAAGATTCGCTCAAACAAATTTTAAGGTCAACGTCTGAAGATCTGCATGTGTCAATGGAATTGTCTAACTGCTGCCAAATCGCTCGCAATTGAAACGGAGTACAACTTAAAATGGGAGATATCTTTGAGAAGAACAATATCCTTCTCAAATATGGCTGTGGTGTTGAAGTACGCTCTTTGATCGTTCAAGGGATCAATGCACTTATGATCCAGTTCGGCTCCATTTGTCGATACATGCAGTACTCGGCCGACAAGGTCGTCAACGATCACCTTCCACCTTTGTAATAATGGCAGCGGTTCACAAAAGATAGAGAGCAGTATTTTCTAAATGGTAACCTAAGAGCAGCACAAAAAAATTTCAAGCAAAAATAATTTTCTAGTTTGCAAACTTGAGCAGATACACATGCGGTTTCGAGCAACCATTACAGCAGAGTCTCGGATTCCAGCCAAGAAATCGTCGCCGAAGGAAAATTTCTGTGGAAAATACATGAGTTACATGTTTCTCTAAACATTATTTAATTTCGATGGATGTAAGTGATTTTGAAATGGCACAGACAAATATCTTCACGGACCTAACAAAACTGATTCCAACTCTTGCCTAGAGAACGGACTTTTGTTGGATATCTATAAGGAAGATTTTAGACCCAGTAACGGCAGCTTGGTTGCAATCTTCATGTAGGCTTTTTATCGAAATTTTCAACTAATACCTTTCCTAAATGACAAAGGAAAACGACAAAGCAGTAAAATAACATAGGGATATCTGTGTATTCTCACTGATTTCATTTTACGGTAACAGAAACGTTGGAAAATATGTGTAAATTTCCATATACTTTATAAGAAATGTAGTAATGTTAGGTTTTGCTTGATTTTTTTTTTTGAGATAGTTTGCTTGAAAATTTCCGCTTCTGTTGATTTTTTGAGGAAACAAATGAAACTGTAAGCAGACTATTTTTCAAATAAAACTGTGGGCGGACTAATAAAACAAATAACAGGAAATAATGACATGAAAGGAAAAAAAAATCTTGGCAAAGAAAAGTGAACCAGCAGAATTAGACAAAAAAGCGAAAACATAAAGGAAAGATCAGTGGGTAGGAAATAGTGAAGGTGAATCAAACCAAAAACAAAAACGAGGAAATGGAAAAAAAACTGTAAAACATTGGCGGAGGAAACTTGTAAAAGTTGAAAAGAAAAGTGCGCAGATCAAACTTAAAATTGCTGTTGTTTCATAAGAGCAATAACAAAAAATATGGGGAAATTAATCTAAAAAACTACATGGGGTGGAAAACAATCAAAAGTTTTAAGAGAACCTGCACAAAAAAAAAGGGGAAGGGCAGTGTCCAGGAAAAAGTAGGGCGGACTACAGTGATAACACACGATTAATGGATTATAAAAGCAAAAACAGGGAAGTAAATTACCTTGATAGAGAAAACTTAATTGACACGTGGAAAAATAAGAAATGAAGCAGAGCAAACTGAAAAATTAAAACCAATCAGACAGAAGAAAAAACCTGGGCTGAGAAAATAGGAAATGAATGAATCACAAAAACTCGAGAGGTTTCCTTCTTGAAAGGAAAAGAACGTTTAGCTCGATTTAACAGAAAAAAAACACTCTGCCCTGGAAAAAAAGGAAGTTTACCTGAAAATATGAATTTCTGTTGTATTTCCTTTTGCGTCACTGACAAAATTTTATTTCAAACCTAACTAGCGACAAGAGTATACATTATTCATCACAGTGCTGCGATGAAAGTGCTTTTCCCTTTAGATAAGTTTATGAAAATAGCATAGTTTGTAAATGCTAAAGCTGCGAAGCAAAAGAAGCATAAATTATCGGTTTGTACGTTTTGTGTTTCGAAACATGAAAGGCAAAGCTGAAAGCTGATTATGATGTCACTTCTTTCCTATATATTGAAAGCTCTCCACAAATAGCGTTTATGGACATTATTAGGATTTAGGATATCAACAGTGTTACATTTATCTAGTTTGTCATGAGGAAGAAAGTTGGGAGTCAAAAGTAGAACATAGAGGTAGATATTTCAAACTGCTTTAGCTTAGATTCTAATGTAAAGTATAACCGCGGGCTCTCCAGTTGAGAAACAAATAATTTACCAGGTATAAGACTGCGAATAACGTCAGAAACATTGTTTTCTCTGACTTGCCTGCGTATTTTCTGACATTTAGGCAATTAAAAAGGCATCATAAGGACTGAATACAATAATTAAGCAGAATTATTTCTCATTGAAGACAGGCTATTATTTCAAACGCTAGAAAGCCTTCATTCTAATTGCCAAGTAAGTATATGTGTTTCACATTGAATTATTTTGATCTTTTCCTGAGAAAAATAAGTATTTGCCAAAGAATGAATATAGTTTTAGGACATTTACTTACCTCGGAACCCTCTCTTTTTCTTTTTCTTTTGGTTTATAGCCTTGTTTATCTTGTCATGTCTTGCTTTGGCGACAAGTTTTCGAAAACTTCCGCACAGTTGTGTTGCGCCTTCTAGGGCCTGTTCGCGGGTTCGTCTTGTGTTCAGACTGTATATTACACATTGACCTAGCTTCTTGTTTTGCAGATGAACTAGACTAAGTTCGAATGTTTCTCAACTATTTAAATTTGTAAACTACATTTATTGCCTTCTTATATGGCAAAATCCTTGGATGTCGAGTCGCTCATAGCACCTCGAGATGGAACCTCGCGGCAAAATTTTCCCGCTCTTTTAGGAGCTTGATTCCGTATAAGGAATATTCGTCCCAGGTCATTTTGAACGATTCCGATTTCAATCTTTAGTTTTTAATTTAACTCAAACAATTATGAAAACATATTTACCTTTTGTGTAACTAAATTCCGTTTTTTTACTATTACTTTCGTTATTTCAGAAATCAAACTTTATCAGGCGACGAATCTACTTAGACAACTGGAATGAAATGCTAATCCGTATCATATGGAGTGTGAAAAATATGGGCATATATGACATTACCTTTAGTCAGAACAAGTTTCACAAGTTTGGTATCATTTTGATCAGTGCGCATCAAAGATAAGTCAAATCTGGGCAGCAGTTTGACATCATGTTTTACACGAATCAAATCTGAAGCAAGCCCAATATTTCTTGGTATGCTCGACCACCAGTAAGAATCCCCCACATTACTGCTTGCAAAAAATTAAAATGAAAGAAAATTTTTACAAAACCTGTGATCGGTCCAGTGCAGATGGATTTTGTCGATTCAAAGTTTCAAATTTAATTAAAAAATTATAAAATTAAACCAAAGGTGACGACAACCCAGCTTGGAAGATCTCCCATGGCTTAGAGGATCTCCCACGCTTTAGGGAGGTGTAAGGTTGATAATGCGTTGGATTGGTAGGCGAGACCTCATGGCTTCCAGAGTTTCTTAGCAATGCATGCATGAAAAAAAAATGCCATACAGCCCAGTCCATACAACAGGGTAACATGATAAAATTCATGAAAAGGGTAAGCTGCCACGGCGAAGTTTAAATTGCTTTGTTTTCGTTCTAATGATATACATGCAAAAATTTCAGCATGCTTATTGACCGAGAACAAGCCAATTGTTCCCTAACGGTGCAGAAAGTTGAAATGAAATTGATTGACAGGTAAGTGGCGAAAGTACAACAAAATTAAATGGCAGATAGGTTCGAAGAAAGTAACAACGTTTTAATTAAGAGTTTTAGGGAGAATGAAAAGAACAAAAACGCCCAACACGGCAAAAACAGCTAGCTAAGACTCTGGAAGTCTGAGGCTCTCAAAATCGACTATAAAAGTATAAACGGAGGCCCTGAACAAATTCTCGAGGGATTTTAGGCGAGAGTTCGTAAGAAAGACGGGAAAGATTACGAGCTTGGCAATTGCGTGTAATGGTTACTGCTGTCGACTGATACCTATTAGAGAAAGAGTACCAAAGCTCGGTCGCTCGTGAGCGAGAGTTTAAAAGCTTGAAGCAAGTTCTAAAGGGAAAAGCCCGATTACTCAAGCAACAAGGCAAAGGCAAGCCGCCTAACCAGTGAGCCATGAGACGAAAAAAAAACAACCGAAGAGGAAAAAGAGCCCGATTTTTCCTTGTTTATTATTAACAAATAATCACATAATTCTTTTCGTAAATCTTTCAAATACTACAAATTGTCCGGTCCGGTTTTTACTCGCGCTGATTGCTGATTTATCCCAATTGCACTCGAAATCATGTGATTATCTATACAAATTGAAAGTTTTCCTCAGACATGCGGCGGATGATAATTCAAAGGAACAACCAGATAAGTGCAAAATTGCGAACAGTTACGGAAAGAACTAATTAGACGATCAGTGTTCATTCAAATATTCAAATAAAGTGCATTGAACGAAAATCTGGAAATTAAAGTCAATAGCCAATTAGATACTTCTGGTTGATGATCAACCAGCAAATACATGAGCTTGTTGGGTATTATAGGTATTCGGAATTCTTCATACTTCGCCTGGCCACACTTTACGTGTACTCTGTATTTGTTGTTCATTCCACAGCCAGGGCGTAGCAGTAACTTTCCAGTTTAAACAAATGCAAAAGTCTCTAACCCCTACTGCAACTTCCATTAAAAGTGCCTATATATCAATAATCAGCATTACTAACGGTCAAATATCACGTGACAACTAAAGCATAGGTTAATGTCGCTCCAATTTTCGTCAGCAGAGACTTGACCCCTCAATCTGCTATTAGTGAAGGCAACATTGTCATAGTGAGGGAAAAATTGTTGTTCTGGTTAATTGGAGACAACTTTGTGTGTGAACGATAAGAGGATAAGTGGGCCAAGCGAGAGCAAAAAAGAAATGTCCTCTTTCTCCCATACTATTGAAGGAGCTCTGTTGGTAAAACAAACAGTCAAAGGGAGAAAGAAGTCAAAGCATTTATTTTGAATACTTCTAGACGTTCAAAGACTTGTATCCTGCATATCTTCCCAGGGGTTACGAAGGCTTTAAGCATAATTCCTTAATTCAAGAAGGTCCGTCCTTTCAATCGTAGGACTGGGTACGAATCTACCTCATACTCATTTTCTAATGTTGGCTGGTGTTGGCGTCGTCTGAAAGTTTTACTTCGGCTCGAACTGGTTTGATACGAGAGTTAAAGCGCTTTGGTTAACCTAGGCTTCTAAGATCATCCGGTATGACCTTAATTTGGGGAAAATCCTGTAAGGTGTGTGGAAACACGGCAAACGAAGGAGACTACTGCGAACGGTTTGTGCATTTTGCTTTTATCCTTCTTCGAGCGGTATTTTAAAAGATATTTACTAGAATTGAATAACTTCGTTATATTCATAACGTTCACTATCAGCGAGGTATTTAAACCGCAATTCATCTTGTTTTGCGAACGATCCAAGAAACCTAAGCAACCTTTTCTACTACCTTACCTTTTCTTCTACCTTATTAGCTTCATGATCAATATTTATCCGCTGGCGACTATGGGATTCGAAATCAGCTCTCAGGAGGTGGATTTTCTTGTGAATTATTACTCTATTAGAACCATTTCATGATTAGAAACAATAAAACTGAATCAAGAATACTTTCAAAGACTTTATTTTGTATTTCAGTTGTATGTGGATCAATATTGCTGATGTTTTCGTACTTTTCTTTCCCAGAAATCTATTTTTAAATCAGTTTCGTTTTGAAAGCCACTAGGCCAATTTGAGGTGCGGTTGGAACAAGTTTGTTCGTTCGGTTCTTCTTTGCCAAGAATAAATTGGTTTTGGTTTTTCTAAACTTACAACGAAATTTTGTGTACAAACAGCGGCTAAAACTCTGTTTCCTGTATTTTAAGTTTGCGCCGAGAAAATTCGGTGTTTTGTTAGTACGTTATGCATGGATAGATCTCCATTTCTAGGAAGATCACTGCGACGATAGAAGTTGTTATTTGTATGCAAGCATTAATCGAAAGTGTTGAAGTGGTGGAAGGCAATGTTAATGACAGATTCTTGTTCCAAAACCGAAAACACTTTCACTAGAAGAATTACGAGACCACAAAATAAGTAAAGGCTTGAAAATTCGTATTGACTCTCCAAGTAGTTCAGATCAGAAAGATAAAAGGCTTAGGCAATCCTTTTATTGTTTACAAATACGGAAATTATTGTGTGATTCTTGGAAATCTTGCGCAATACAAATATGACACGAATGAGCGTATGTCCGCGTGTAGCTGGATAATTCTGCAATGTGGTGATCAGTTTTATTTCAAAAATCCTTGCATTTGCTTTGTAGATGTAACTTATTTTGAGAACTGAATGTATTGTAAGTATTGCCAGACCGAAAATTCTCAAAGCAAACAAAAGTTGACAATTCTTGGAAATGCTGAACCAAAATTTCTCAACGTCAACAAAAATTGATAACTCTTGGAAATCCAAACTAAAATTTGTTAACTCCATTACAAATTGATAATTCTTGGAAATCCACGCTAAAATTTTTCAACCTCAACAAAAGTTGATTACTCTTGGAAACACCAAGCTAAAATTTCTTAACATCAACAAAAGTTGTCAATTATCAGAAATTCTAGTTGAGTCTTACATAGCGAGCGTAGCATATCATATCGATGATATTTTGAATAAAAATTCTCTATTCAAGGTGTTACGGGCGGCAATTTCCGGTGTGTGAATACTGCAAGAAACCAATACGTGATGGCGAGGAAGAGGTCGACAACTGTCACAAGAAGCCGTAAGTAAATCCTCCTTCGCTATGATGTATCTTCTTCCCTCGCAGGACCATGGGAACGAGATTGATATTGTGTTAGGTGAAATAGTCTGTTCGAGAGACAAGAGGCCCATCTTGTGGATACTTTTGTACTTTTCCCGAATTCCCTTGAGCAACAAAGTCACTTTTTTAATATTCGTTTCATGTTTAGATGCTACAGCAACAAGACCGGGAGGTGTTGCGAATGTGGTGCCATAACTAACCGAGGTTCTTATTGCAAAAGGTATGTAGCCGAAACAAACTATGAACACCGAAACTATTTGTGGAATGTTATAGGAAAAAGGCGACCATTTGCGAGAAAAGTAAATCGCGAAGGGTATCGTTATTTGTTCGATTTTTTTTGCCAGGTTTTCTTCCATAACTTTATTGCAATAAGTCAGTACAAGATTATCCAGTTAGTAACAAATTAGAGTGTTTACGGAGACTTAATGACAAATACATCGAGATCTTAACCTTTGTCGCGAAATGGAAAAAAATGCACCAAACTTTCCTTGTGGATTCGTACCCTAGCCCGGCAGTTCTGGTTTAGTTTTCTACCACCCAGGCTACGCAAAACTTGTTGAAGAAATTAGCCATGTGCTTTAGTGGTCCATATGTAACGATCGTCTTGCATACTGCCAGAATAGGCGATATGAAGAGCCATGCCGGCACACTTTTTCAATTGTCTTCTTTTAGACTGTGAGCAGTCTCTATTTCTCCAAATCTCAAAAATGCTCCGCCACTTCCTTCCTACACGTGAGATCCCGAAAGACGAAAAGCAAACATGAGCCATCCTATTGGGTACTTACTGTACTGATACAAAACTGAAAGGAGTCTCCTCTAAGGGGTACAAATGCTTCTGGTGGAATGTTGGAATAGCTCATCAATTATTGACTGACATCATAATTCAGTATCGTCGACAATTAATACTTGACCACTAGTGCGTTCTATAAATGTCCAGGTGAGTTACAGAGGTTATTGTGGATTACATGGCTTATACCTTGGTCACTTAAAACTTTCGCCTCCTCCTCAACCAATCGCATGGAAACCTAACACAATTGCGACTTGGACACTTGTATTCACAACCCCGCCCATTTTCCGTGGCTCCATACTTTGCTGTAATCAGTTGTTGATTGGAGCTGCTATTGAACATTTTTATCTTTATTTTACGACGCTTGGTTAAAGATCGATCATTATAAAGTTACCCCACTCACCCCCCTTTTTCTTACCTGGTTCTAAATATACTTGCAGTTGCTATGACCTAAAGTACCCACCAGCTCTCAGAGCTGAAGTATTGGTGGGAGGAGTGAACTTGAAACTTCGTTCAAGGACGGAAGTGAATCAGAAAATGATTGAATCAGTCAAGTGAGTCAGGGAGGTTATTGGGGATTACATGGCTTGTGCTTTGGTCACGAAAACTTGCACCAACCTCACAACCAATCACATGGAAACCCAAAACAATTGCGACTCGAACACTTGTGTTCACAGTCCCCCGTTTTCCATGGTTCCGTGTGAAATTTTGTTTTCCTCTAATTTAGCTGTTGCAAGAGAAAACAATGTACTATTATTTTCTCTCGGCTGTTGTGAAAATATTTCGATCTTAAGTTGAAGTTCGGTCATTATAAAGTTATCCTATTTGCACCTCTTTTGCTTCAATGGCTCTTAATATAATTGCAGGTTGATTTTGCCCTCGGAAAAGGGCAAGATCCAGGAAACTTCTACTAGGAATAAACGACGCGGGTGCTCACTGGCATTCTATTTCACTGTTGTCATCTCCTTTGTATTGTATGGCTTCCTCTACTTGCTAAACGTTCTTTTCCGGTTTCTTCGTCCTGTTCTCTAAGCTTTTGACCTCTCTGTCCTATCTACTTACTGTCTTTTCAATGTTAGCTATTTTTGTATGCATCTCATTGAGTTGAGACTCGATAATATTAAGCTCTCTTAGTTTTCCGCCATGTTGAGAGCTTCGAATACTTCGTAACATTCGGCTCTCGATCATTTTTTCGTCCGGAGAATCTTTTCTCTCTGTGGATGATGACGATGAAAATGATGGTCTATCCCTCGCTTTAGAGGCATGAAAATTCTTCAATTAGGGGTTTAAAAGCGACCAAAGAGAAGAAGCTCGACTTTAAGCGTTCACTCAGCCGCCATGCCAGTCCCAGTCTCCTTAAACTTGAGGGGTGTGTGAAGATTGAATAATAATTATTTTAATTAAAACGTACAATGCTTTACATTTTAAAAAAATTTCGCTTCATCATGTCTTAGAATAATCGTTTCTTAATATCCAAGATGGCGGATGCAACAGTACATGGCGGATTCAAGATGGCGTACGGATATTAATGAAGATATATTGTCTATGTAGCGATGGCATCTAACCTAACTATTGGCTGTGAATCTGTCATTATTTTCTATTTCCATGTGGTGAAATCTTTGCGAGATCAGACAATACACAACAAAGGGAAAACATAGGCATGCGTAGCATGCAAGAGTTATTTTTTCGGCTGGGCGGGTTGAGACGGGACACTTCGTTTACCAAATGTTTTTGTAACGGAAAAAGAGCATAACTTTCGAACGGACGAAAATATCGCATTACTTCACCTTAAGAGAAAGAAAAAAAACTGATTTATCTGAACTCACGCAGATATTTTGTAGTCCATTGTCTAAATACTTCTAAGAAAAAATAAAATGCATCGTTTCCCCCCTTACAGCCTTTATTTGGTCTCGTCACGCAATGCCATATATTCCCCGTTGGAGAGAGAGCGCGTTGATTGATGAGACCAAATAACGGTTCCGAAAGAGACTACGCTTACTGCCGTTCCTCTAACAAAGAGGAATCAAAATTATTCGTCTACAGTTAGTTTCCTCAAAAATATAATTCCTCGTAATTTCACCGCGAAAAGCAAGCTGAAACTCTGTTATATCTCCAAAAAACCCTAACCAAAGATATATTGCGATCTCAATTAAATGAAGATGCATTGAACAATAGAGAAGGATAATATTTCGAAGAGGGCTCCTTGATTAGTTGTTGCTTATCTGGACTCTGCCCTCTGTGCGTCAAATACGCGATAAAATGTAGGTTGTTTACAAGGAATTAACACGCAACTGGATTTAGTTCAAGGAAGCTAAAAGCCAATTTTATTCGCAGAAAAAGTCAAAACTGGGGAGAATTGCGTGGAAAAATTACTATCTGCAGCATGTGAATTTTTTTTCAGTGGGTTGGAAAATGCGGTTAGAATACGTGATTAAATGCAGGTTGTTTACAAAGAAATGACATGTGATGGAGCGAAGTCTAATTTGGAAAAATGGAATTTGATTGTTGAAATACAATTCAAGCAGGTGAAAAAATTGACTAATGTTCATGAAGAGCAATGATTGGGCATGTTTTGATTGGACTTTGGACGCTGTTTTCATGGTACGTGATGGAATGTAAGTTGTTTGGCGGGTGAGTTGTGAGTAGAAGAGCGGAAAAAACACGTTCTAACTTAAAAATGATGCAAAAAGGTGGAATGAGAACCTTTGATATCCCGATAAATCTCGACCTTAATCGACGAGGCTCTCACGATGGCCACAAACCATTACACTCGTCAAAATTAGCCCAAAGTCTATGGTTTATGTCATTCTTTGTGCAGGGCCCCCTGATACCATGACAACATTTGCAAGAAAGCTGTGACATGATTGGTGCGAGATACTTACCCTAAACGCCGTGATTGGTGCACGATATCCAAATGCTGTGATATGATTGGTGCAAGGTATATACCTTAATGCGGCAATTTGATTGGGGCATTGGGATTTATTAAACTAGTGGAATTGCAGTTTTTAAAAATGCATGGTAGCATTACTCCCCCGGAGTGGTACCGAAAGGTCATTTTTGGGGTCCTAGCCAATGAACCAGGCGGTGTGCGCACTCCGATTGCATTGCATTGTGGTAGCTTCATTTCAATACGGCGGTGAAAACAACAGAAATCGGCAAACTTTGACTGAACATTCCGTAAAAGCTAGGCCGTTCCTTTTTCCTTTCACCATAGGTAAATTTACTTCGATTTATTGTGAATGTGTAAAAGTATTTTTTTGTACGTATTTGTCGCGTATTCTATGTTTCACAATGACAAACGCAAGCACTGTTTTTTAGTATCTAATTTGAGACCGGTTTTCGAGAAGGTCAAATTTGATGTACGTCTTAGTTTGGAGCCTTTCAAAGATTTGGATAGCCGCTTTGATCCTTCTTCAACAGCTCTGACCAAACGCTCTCAAACGCTCTCCAACGATACATGTGTTTCTCGCATTTTAAGTGCTGGTGTTTGAGACCGATTAAGGGTGAGAAAAGGTCTATTGTTGCGTTACACAATGTAACTATTCTATACTCGATTGCGCTGTAAATCTACTTTTTTAAGTAAAGGCAAATTAACTGATCAGAGTGTTTTATGGTAAATCTACTATCTTGATCAATTAATGAAGGGCAATTGAATTATGGCAATGAAAGGAATCACTTGACCAACGAATAACTCTACAATGCAGACACTTGGTAAGCTGGAAAGCAAAAGGCAGTCGATCGTTAAAAGGTGTTGATGGGCTTGTGCGACTCCTGCCATTCGCTTGACTTGAAAACTCAGCTGTTAGTAGGATATCTTTTAATGACTTTCGTTTACGATGTCATAATAAAGGGTTAGTTTTAAGATGTCATTTCCCCATCTGTATATTCTTGAGGTTTGGCAAAGCCGGGTGAGATTGTGTTGCAAAGAGTAATATTTTCATGTGCACGCGCTGTTTTCATTATTTTCAAGTACACTGTCTCTCCCGCAGAAAATAACTCCAGAAATACGTTTCTCAAAGCTTCATTCTAGGTATTCTCTATTCTCTCAGCATATTTGAAACTCTGTACGTTTTCATCAAACGTTGAACGTGACGAATTGGTCTTGGGAGGCGTAGGGCTTCTTCTTTCGCGAATCCCGTATTTACGCCTTTAAGTGTATAACATGAAAAATAGTTCGTGTATTAGAGGGTCGCTGTCATTGTAATGCGTTTGCATGTCAAGGGTCGATTCCCCGTTAAATAACTCGCGAATTTGATATTATCCACACGGCCATCGGCTGTAAGTGTAACTGCTGCTAAATGAATAGATTCCTGGGTAAGGCTGCAGTTTCGATTCTTTCTGAATCTCTTCAGTTGCCTCCTAACAATAAATTTGTCACGGACGAATAACAGGAGTCTCGTGGGACCGCAAACACTTTCGAAAGGAACGGCAACAGACAGTGAATCCCCATTACATTCCACGTTTATTCACGCTATCTTGCTGCCAGAGATGTTCACTCGACCGCTACAGGATGCCAATGACTCGCGTTTCATTTTACGACCATGATGCAACGCAATCAGAGTGCGCACACCGCCTGCCAAGGAACTATAAGCATAATTTCTTAACTCAAGAAGTTCCGTTCTTCGTCCTTTCAATCGTAGGACTGGGAACGAATCTGCCTCGTAGTCATTTCCTAATATTGGCAGGCGGCGTCGTCTTAAAGTTTTATTTCAACTCGAACTGGGACGATTTGCGAGTTCCACTGCTTTGGTTAAACTGGACTTTTAAGATCATGGGAAACTACTATTGTAAGTGTGGAAAAACGGCAACCGAAGGAAACTACTGCAAAGGGTTTGTGCATTTTGCTTTTATCCTCGTTCAAGCGGTATTTTAAGGGAAATTTATAAGATAATAACTTTGTTACATCGGTAGTGTTCACTCACTATCAGCGAGGTACTTAAACGGCAATTAGTCTTGCTTTGCGAACGACCTAAGAAACCTAAGCAACCTTTTCTACCTTTTCTATTAAGTATACTTTCAAAGACTTGGCTTTGTATTTCAGTTGTATGTGGATCAATATTGATGTTTTCGTACCTTTCTTTCCCGGAAAGCTATTTTTAAATCAGTTTCGTTTTGAAAGCCGCTAGGCCAATTTGAGGTGCGGTTGGAACACGTTTGTTTTGTTTCATTACTTCTCTGCCGGGAATAATTTGGTTTTGGTTTTTCTTAACTTACATCGAAATTTTGCGCACAAAAGGCAGCTAAAGCTGTTTCCAGTATTTTAAGTTTGCGCCGAGAAAATTCGGTGTTTTGTTAGTACGTTATGTAAGGATAGGTCTCCATTTCTAGGAAGATCACAACGATAAAAGCTGTTATTTGTATGTAAGCATTAATCGAAAGCGTTGAAGTGGTGGAAGGCAACGTTAATGACAGATTCTTGCTCCAAAACCGAAAACACTTTCGCTAGAAGCATTACTAGACCACAAAATAAGTAAAGGCTTGAAAATTCGTATTGACGGTCTCCGTTTCTAGGAAGATCACTACAATAGAAGCTGTTATTTGTATACAAGCATTGATCGAAAGCGTTGAAGTGGTGGAAGGCAACGTCAATAACAGATTCTAGTCCTAAACATTGTCGACATGCAGATCTTCGTCACTCAGTCAACCAATGCCAAGTTCAGTTGAAAATCACCTCTTTCCAATGGTTATTAGGTTTAAAATCACCTTCGTACAAATTCTTTACTTCAGGTGTTACGAACGGCAGTTTCCGGTGTGTGAACACTGCAAGAAGCCAATATCTCCTGGCGAGGAAATGTTCGGCGATTGTCACAAGAATCCGTAAGTAAATCTTCCTTCGCCGTGGTGTGTATCCTCTTCCCTTGCAGGACCGTGGGAACGAGATTGATATTTCGTTGGGTAAAATAGTCTGTACATGAGATAAGAGGCCCACCTTGTGAATACTTTACCCAATTTCTCTTGGGCAACAAAGTCAATTTTTGGATATTTATTTAATGTTTAGATGCTACAACAACAGGACCAGGAGGTGTTGCGAGTGTAATGGCGTAGCTAAAAATGGTTCATATTGCCAAAGGTATGTAGCCGAAACTCATCAAACCATGAACACCGAAACTATTTGTGGAATGTTATAGGAAAAAGGCGACCATTCGCGAGAAAATTAAATCGCGAAGGGTATCGGTAATTAGTTCGAGATTTTTGCTGGGTTTGCTTGCATAATTTTATTGCCATAAGTCAGTACAAGATTATCCAGTCAATATCACATGAGAACGTTTACGGAGACTTGATAACAAATATGGCAAGATCTTAACCTTTGTCGCGAAATGGAAAAAATGCACCGAACTTTCCTCTCGGATTCGTACCCTAGCCCGGCAGTTCTGATTCAGTTTTCTACCACCCAGGCTACGCAAAACTTGTTGAGTGCTTTAGTGGTCCACATGTAACGAACGTCTTGCATACTGCCAGGATAAGCGATATGGAGAGACACTGTTTCAAATGTTTTCATTCTGACTCTGAGCAGTCTCTATTTCTCCAAATCTTAAAAATGTTCACCTTTTCCTTCCTATACGTGGGATCCCGAAAGACGAAAAGCAAATATCAATCATCCTTTTGGGTAATTACTGTACTGATACAAAACTGCAAGGAGTTTCCTCTAAGGGGTACAAATGCTTCTTGTGAAATTTTTAAAATAGCCCATCAATTAATGACTGACACCATAACTCAGTATCGTTAAATATTAATGCTCGACTACTATAGCGTAATTTCGATCTTTTATGACGCTCAGTTGAAGATCGATCATTGTAAAGTTACCCTACTCACCCTCTTTTTCTTTAATGGTTCTGAATACACTTGCAGCTGCTATGACTCAAAGTACCCACCACCTCTGAGACTCAAGGTGAAGAGGGGAGATACGAGCATTAAAGTTTATTCAAATAAGGAACCAAATGAGAAAATGTTAGGATTGACTAATGGAAGGCTGCAATTCAACGAACCTCATGAGCATATGTGAGTTCTTTAAAGTAGGAATTATTCTAATGGCTAGGCAGAAAAGTAAGGAACTTGCAGCTAATCAGAGAAACACTCTTTATCTAGCTTGACATTTTCTCACTAGAAAGCTAAAAGGCCACAAAAAAGTTTCCAATAAAATATTCATTGAATGCAATAACTCTTTTAAGATTTGACTTGATTGACCAAGTTAATGGACTTTTTCGTTTGAACTGACTTGTTTGGTTCTCTAACAATTTTGATCTAGAATATTTTATCATTGGGAAATGGAAATCATTTGTGAAAATTTTTACATTAAAGCATGCTAACAAGAAAAGAGCAAAAAACCTACTCTAGAACTATTTAGAAACTAAATTGCCGAGAGTAACGGTAATTAGTTTGAAAACGAAAACTTGTGCCAACCTCACAACCAATCACATAGAAATCCAAAACAATTGCAACTCGGACACTTGTGTTCACAGTCCCCCATTTTCCATGGTTTCATGTGGAATTTTGTTTTGCTCTAATCAGCTGATACAAGAAAAAAAATAAAGTTCTATTGTTTTCTGTTGGCTGTTGTGAATATTTCAAACTTAAGTTAAAGTTCAGTCATTTTAAAGTTATCCTATTTGCACCTCTTTTGCTTCAATGGCTCTTAATATAATTGCAGGTTGGTTTTGCGGTCATCATCATCAGAGGAGGACTAGATCCAGGAAACTTCTGCTAAAAAATGCATGACACTGGTACTTATTTGCATTCTATTCTCAGTAGGAAAAAAAGGCCTTCAAAAGTTCAAAATAAAATTTACGATAGATTCTCTGTAACTCTTGTTATATCTGACTTGATTGATTTAGTTATTGGGCTTTTTTGTTTGAACTGACTCGTTTGGTTCTAATAGTTGTAATAATGCGATAGTGAAAGAAATAAAGATCATTTGTGTGCTGAGGACTTCATTTGATAAGTTACCGATTTATCAGGGATTAATTTAGAGTTCAAACAGTTTCTCTTTCACAACTTTGAATGGGTCGTGCAAACAAAAAATATAAGGCAAACTCTGGAACCTTAAGTTGCTGTAAATTTAGGCAACTTTGGGCAATTTAAAGCAACTTAAGGCAACTTAAAGCAATTTTATTTGACTGAAGCGATAAAACCAAAGTTAGCAACAGTCTCCCCATAAACTTTAAAAATGTCTATAGAATCCCTTGCAATAAACACAACAGTTATTTCAGTTACTTTGGTATGTTCATAAGTCACCATAGTCTAAAATATCCAGATTTCAAATCAATTTATCTAAAAATGCTTAGACAGAATTACCACAACAGTTATTGTTAAATTATACAGTCAAAGCTAGTGAATAAATAGCCAGGAAACCAATTTAGCTAAAAATGTTCAGACAGAATTACTACAACAATTATTGTAAAATTAACAGTCAAAGCTAGCAAATAAATAGCCAAGAAAACATCATGGGTTATATGCCCAACATCAAGCAAACCTATCGTAAATATACACAGTGACATAAATTTTCAATTTAAGAAAAGAGACACGATTTTCATGAAACTATCCATAAATTTTCCACACAATTAATTAAAAATAACATGATTATTTACATTTATTAATTATTTCACAAAGCTCCCCAAATTATAAAAATTGTTATCTTGGTAAACTTATCTCCCATATTTTTGGCACTTGCACTGTCAATCTCGGCATGAAAGTTTGGCAAGTCGCATGCCTTTCCAACAGCATCCAAAATTGCAAAAGTCCTTTTAAGTAACCCAACCAATTTGTTGTTCTCCTGGGTAAGTGCTAAAACATGGAACGACCTAAAACCACCTACAACCACCTACAACCACCTACAACCATCTACAACCACCTCAAAAACATCTACAGCCACTCGCAAACTATCTAAAACCATCTAAAACAAGGCATAAATGTCTTAAATAGGGCGAAACGACAACACGTCACATACATGAAATACGAGAATCGAATGAAACCTCCACCCCCCCTGAAATCTTACTCTCCCTGGTCCTATGTATTGTCAAACATCTCACGAAATGAAATGCAAGAGCATGCCGATTATATTTTTTACTACCTCAGTAGTAAAAGACGTTTTGGCTCACGCTTCATTGATTACGTAATGGCCCATGGTAATGTTTTTCTCCATTTATAATCTCAGCAATGGAAATGTAATTGGCGCAAAACGTGATTCATTATTGCGTAAGTGGCACCACTCGTACAACTGCATGCTGTATGAATACCAGCATGATGGCGTTCGTGCCAAAGAAGCTTGAAATATTTCTAATGATCATTCTTACTTCTTTTTCTAGACGTGAGCCAAAACGTCTGCTGGTACCCTGGGTAGAAAAAGCCAAGTCAAGTCTGTCTTGACTACGAGTTTGTTATTTTACTTTATTACTTTTTGTAACTTGATAGTTTGTTTTGTAAAGTTCTTTAGATCTTTCCCCACTGAGGTAATAAAAAATATCATTGGCGCCGCTAACTAGTTTCCATGCTTCGAAGTGAGGAGCGGTGGGTTTCTCTTCCTTCAGCCCGTACCTCTCTCGCCAAGTACGCCCATACTATCTACTATTACCGAAAAATTTCCTTTACTTTACCTCGAACTGTGTCACTGGTAGGATTTTCTTTCCGCAATACAAGCAGGTAACCAGTCAATAGACACAAAGCGGACTTTTTCTGTGGCTGTGTGGAATGGAAAGAATGCAGGCCGGAATGATAATCTACTCCACGAGGAAAAAGCATTTCCGTGTCAAAGAGTCGTATTTCAAAATACTCCTTTGATTTCAAGATAATTAGTTGTACTGTTGTACAACACAGTACATATGTGCGCTATCGCCCAAGGTGAAAAACTAAACTTAAACATATTGAAATAAAACTAACAAAATCACTTACATATCGGTCCCGCTTGTGCCAAAGGTTTGGAACAAAAGACGAAGTTATTGCTGTTCAAGGCGAAATCTTGCGAAACTCTGGCTTATAGGGACGCTAATTTAGCTTTTATATGCGCGTGGTGACGCTAAAATATCCGATTACAAACCAATAGGGAAAAAGATAAACATTGTAACTACGATCGTAACTAGGCACACAAATTAAAGTAATTGACAATTGATCTAATAAAAAAAACGGCTGTTCTTTTGTTCGATATCCTTAACATGGCTCCCCTGAAATATTCATATTTCACTAATCAATACATCTGTCAATTTCTTAGTTAATCTATTTATCATTCTATTAATTAATCAATTACTGTTCTATAAGTTCCTTTTTCATGGATCAGTTCATTTCTTAGAAGGTTCCTCGGCTGGGAATTACCCCGGATCTCAATCTTTCTTTGACGCTGGCAACAGCAATACCAACTTCTGTACTGGTCTCTCCAGGTACCGCACAGTTCTGATCCTCTTGCCTTTGCTGTCCAAGCAGCTATCCGCAAGAGCTACTTGAACCTTGCGTACTTGGCCATCGGAACTAGGGTAGACCACTGATACTCTTGCT
Source organism: Pocillopora verrucosa (assembly GCF_036669915.1). NCBI lineage: Eukaryota > Metazoa > Cnidaria > Anthozoa > Scleractinia > Pocilloporidae > Pocillopora > Pocillopora verrucosa. Next base: position 15,179,208 of record NC_089320.1, on the reverse strand, counting down.
AGCTGCCAGGCACTCCGAGGAAGACTTTCATCTTTCACTATGACTACATCACCAACAATCAAGTTTCTCCGAGGGCGTGACCACTTTTGGCGCTGCTGTAAACTGAGGAGGAATTCTTTTCTCCATCGAGTCCAGAACTCATTCGCCAAATGCTGGACTCGCCTCCAACGCTTTCTACAATACATGTCGGCTGGCTGGAAGGCACCTGGTGGAGCAAGAACGACCTTTGACTTCATTGTCAAGAGGTGGTTGGGAGTGAGTGGACTGGCTGAATCTGGATCAGTAAGCTGGGTCACTGTCAAGGGGCGGCTGTTGACAATAGCTTCTGCTTCGCACATCAAGGTTCTAAGAGACTCGTCGTCTAGCTGTTGTCCATTGTCTTGTAATAGTGATGCGAGGACGTTACGAACTGTTCTGATTTGTCGCTCCCAAACGCCTCCCATGTGGCTCGCCGCTGGGACGTTCATTTTGAAGGTGAACCAGTCACACTGTTCTTCGAGCAGCTTTTTCTTGATTTTATTTTGGTTCATCTCAGCTAATGCTTGGGTGAGTTCTGTGCGAGTTCCAACGAAGTTCGTCCCCTGATCGCTCCTTAACTGGCGGATAGGTCCTCGACGACTTACGAATCTTCTCAGGGCATTTATAAATGACTCAGTCTCGAGGGAGTTGGCAATCTCGATGCGTATTGCTCTTGAAGCCATGCAGGTGAAGAGCACGCCATAACGTTTTAGTTCCTTCCTTCTCTCTTTGATGACAAAGGGCCCAAAATAATCAACAGCGCAGTATGTGAAGGGTGGAGTGGACTCGACGCGATCTTCGGGTAAATCTGACATCCTTTGTTCTTGCACTGCTCCGCGCAGTTTCTGGCACTTGACGCAGGATGAAATCATGTTGGCGACTACCGATGAACCGCTGACCACCCAGAAGCCATTTGATCGTACTTCATTTAAGGTCATTCCTTTGCCTTGATGTTGTGTACGTTCATGAAAATGCTTGACAATCAGCTTGGTGACGTGGCTGTTTCGAGGCAGGATGATGGGAAACTTCACGTCTTCTGTCAAGCTTGCACGTCTGAGACGTCCACCGACTCGCAAAATTCCGTTTCCATCCAAGAACGGGTCGAGCTTGTAGAGTGAGCTGCTTGTTTTCATGTTGGTCTTTCTCTGTCGGGCGAAAACTCTACTGTCAGGGTCGGTGTTTTCCTGCTTCATCTTCTGTAAAACTTCTATTACCTCTTTAAAGGCTTTAATCTGTGCATCACAAATAATTGCACTCTCGGCGTTCTTCAAATCACTGACGTTCAGCACTTGCACTTCTTCATGGATGCACTTCTTCTTGAGCGCTCGATCTCTCAGAACTCTGACGTAGCGTTGACATAGGGCAACTGCTCGCTTGGCTCGATACCAGTCAGAGAAATATTCTATTCTTTCAGCAAGGCTCAACTTTCTGAATGTGCTTGCACTATTGTCGTGGTTGCCATGGCGACAGACTTCTTAACTTCTGGGTCGTTTTCTGGGAGTTTGTGGTCTTCTTTGGGTAGCCACTTGTTTTCGTTCTCCCAAAGAAACGCTGGCCCAGTAATCCAGCGGGAATGTAACAGCTCTTGTGTCTTCAGGCCTCGAGACGCTTCATCTGCTGGGTTTTGTTTTGATTCGACGTACTTCCACTGATCAATTGAAGTGTTTTCTTGAATTTCTTGAACTCTGTTAGCGACGAACACGTGAAAACGCCTACTCTCGTTGGCTATATATCCAAGTACCACTCTACTGTCTGTCCAGAAGTATTCTTTATCAATGGTGTACTCTAGCTCAAGTCGCAACCGCTGTCTGATTCTCACTGAGCACACGGCGGCGGTAAGTTCCAGGCGTGGTATAGTTACAGGCTTCAACGGTGCCACTCTGGACTTTCCCATAACAAAGGAGCAATGAACTCTCTGGTTTTCGTCTACAAGGCGCAGGTAACTACACTGACCATAACCTTTGACGCTCGCGTCCGAGAAGTGATGAAGTTGTGCGTTCACAACACGACCAAAGTCATCGGGCTTATATCTGGGAATTGAAATGCGTTGAACTTCTAACAAATCTGATCTCCACTTTTCCCACTTAACTTTGATGTCTTCTGGTATCGGATCATCCCAGCCTACTTCATGGCGACACAAATCTTGAAGAATTGACTTTCCATCCAACAAGAGCGGAGCAACGAATCCGAGGGGATCGAAAATCGAGCTCACAGTGGAGAGTATACCCCGTCTAGTACATGGCTTATCTTGTAGTACGATAACGAACTGGAAGCAGTCAGACTCAACATACCAATGGACGCCGATTGCGCGCTCTAAGGGAAGTGAATCAAGGTCTAAGTCTAACTCTTTCACACCATCTGCTCTGTCTTGCTCTGAACACAAACTTGTGAAGCCGGAAGCCTCCTTTGCTGCACATCTGTTTTACACTTACGATCAGCTTCACTGCGTCGTCTACCAAGGGAACGGACTTCAAACCGTCGTCAACGTAGAAGTCCTTACGAACGAAATCTGCGGCGCTAGCTTGGCTGATCGTAAGTGTAAAACAGATGTGCAGCAAAGGAGGCTTCCGGCTTCACAAGTTTATTTTACTGTGACGCTTGCGACGAAAGAGGAAACTTCGAGGGGTGTCGCTATGCGTGTTTTCTAAGTGTCGCTGATGTGGGAACTATTTTACCGGTCGTAATGAAACCACGAAAACCAAGATGACTATCAACGGTGTTTATTTAGATCACGGTCACGATCACGATCGTAAACTGAAATTGCAATAATATTATAACGAAAGCATGAATCTAATTGAATTGGTGCGAAAGGCATGAAAGAAACGCTTTACGTGCTTATGTCGATAACGCGATTAAAATAACAACAATCAACGTGAATTAACATAAACAAATCATAAAAGGCTAAATTAAAACTACTCGAGATTCAAAGATCGGCTACACAATGACCATTTGCGGCTGATTAACAGCCCAAAGACTAAAATGTGGGCGTTACTTTGTGAGCGTCTAGTTATTTCAAAATACTCCTTTGATTTCAAGATAATTTGTTGTACTGTTGTACAACACAGTACATATGTGCGCTATCGCCCAAGGTGAAAAACTAAACTTAAACATATTGAAATAAAACTAACAAAATCACTTACATATCGGTCCCGCTTGTGCCAAAGGTTTGGAACGAAAGACGAAGTTATTGCTGTTCAAGGCGAAATCTTGCGAAACTCTGGCTTATAGGGACGCTAATTTAGCTTTTATATGCGCGTGGTGACGCTAAAATATCCGATTACAAACCAATAGGGAAAAAGATAAACATTGTAACTACGATCGTAACTAGGCACACAAATTAAAGTAATTGACAATTGATCTAATCAAAAAAAAAGGCTGCTCTTTTGTTCGATATCCTTAACACCACATTTTCTGTAAAGTACACGAGCCATCCTAACTTAATTTGCCAACTACTTTCCAGGCATCGTCTGTAAAAAACCGCTTCAATTTTTCAAATTTGAAAATTTTTAGCTAAAACCGTGGCTCCCAAAAATATTTCTCACCTCGCCTAAAAAATTTTCAGAAAAAATTTTCAAATTTTTCACAGCTTTGCCTATTCCTGCTCGTAGGTCCAGCCAAGCCCTTATGGTCATTGGCCCACGCAATGGCCGCTAACAATGGCTTATAAATATAAGCGTTTGGTGTTGACTTGTAAAACTCCCTGAAGAAGTTTACGACAGTTAGACGAAACGCGTCAGAGAATAAAGAAGTTTTACAACTACTGTTCGCACAGCGCTGCTCTTTAGTTTAGTTTTAAATTTTTTAAATTTTTTTTAAAAATTGTTTAAAAATAATATAAAAATTATTGAAAAAAAAATTAATAAACGTTTGAGTCGGAGATATTCCTGTCAGCGGTGAAATACAGGAATGGCTCCAGTCTCTGATCGTCCGCCTGAACTGACTAAATGATTTTAGTCAGCAGATAACTTTTTCATCACCGGAATATCGCTGAACGACCTCGCTGAACAAGAAAGGCTGCCTTCCCTTCGCTACGTAAGTAACCATTTCTTGTTTGATACATCGGTGTTTTCACTAGCATTGATAGTTCATTGTTCCGCTTCGAGACACGCGGTAAACAATACTCACGAGCAAGCAAGCCATAACTTATTAACTTTTACTATTTTTATCATCCAATCACAGGTCGGAGCCATTCCTGTATTTAGTAAAAATGATAATCCTTTATTCACAATGATCTCTAAAAATATTTACAAAAATTATAAAATCCTTAAAAAAATCGAAAAATACATTAAAATGTCTAATAAAAATTTAAGAAAAACTAACGGATACACGCTTCGTTTAGGTTTACTTCTTGAACTTAAAAAAGGAGAAGATAATAAAACAATTATAATAATAATACTAGCAAAGTAAAAAATTTTCAAAGTCCTGCTTGACCCTTGAATTTTACAGTTCCCAGCGCCATATTGGAAATGCAACCGCGCACACGTGAGAACAAGGCTGGGGTTGACCCGCGTGAAATCTGTGAGAGCTTTTGGTGAAATTCGTACGTGGTCAGTAAAATTGTTCGATTTTTAGGGAAAATGGATGGTCCTAGCCGAAATCTCGATAAAGCTAATTTTTCTCCCAAAAAGAAAGGAAAGCAGTGTGCCACTTTTGGTTGTTCAAATACATTTTATGGCCCCAATGGTTTGCCAACGAGCTTTCACTTCTTCAAGTTTATGCACGGAGGCATGTATTTTTGCAAAGTATTTATCATTCTATACTTATCTTATTCTTTGTGAATTATGGATGAGGGTAACTTTTGTTGCAAAATTAGTACAAATTTTCTAGTAGGTATCTGAATTGTTTTAAGTTCAGTGGAGTTTTTTTTATTCTGGCAGCAAGTCAAGAAGTTCAGTGCTGCTCACCTGTTACTACATGGCTTTCCTAAAACACTCTTAGCAGAGTAACTCTTGCAAAGTAATTGCTATTAATAAAATAACCAAGACACTGTATCTTCAGAGTTTTCACTTATTATGGCAGACCCAGAAAACTGACTCAAATTTGGTAGCAATTGTGACAAAAGCAGTTTTCATTAGTTGTTATTTTTTATTTTTATGATAGCAGAGTAATCCACTATGGATGCCACATGGAACTCTCAAAAAATATTTTGTGTGCTTTATGTATCAATCAATTTGATGCTTTAAATTGAAAAAAAGAAGAAGTGAGTTTCACCAACTAAAATTGCAAAAAATAATTTTCTTATACATTTCAATGGTCTGAAAGATTCTCTTTCAAACAAATCTTATGGTAACAATAACAGGATAAAATAAATATCTTGATTTGGATATATTTCTCAATCTTTTAAGTATCTTCTTTACATCTCAAAATTATATCATAACATTGGTTAACACAATGCAATCAGAACTAGTATAGCAAACCTTTGTGTCAGAAGGCCTCTGAGTGCTAAGAATGGGAATATCAATTCACTGAATGTTTATCACGGACAGAAACTTAAATGTGTGTAAAGGACTAGCATTGTTGAGATCAGTAGCTGAGAGGAAGCATTTCTGTTCTCTTCCTTTAACCCTTAAATACCCAAGATCTGATTGTCAATTCTCCCTTCTAGTTGCAACACATTTACTTGTAAATGAGTTATGAGAATTTGATGTAAGATCAAGATAACTTCTGCTTGATAAGTTTCAGTATTAACAGTATCTGTTTGCTGGATAGTGTTTGGAGAAGTTACGTGAATCAGTCACTTCTATGAGTTTTTAAATTGTCTAATATTTTGGTCTGATTCTTTCAATGGCGTCTTGCCACCTAATAAATTACCATGAGTCGCAAACTGAAATGGTTTTCAATGTATCACGAGCATAGGTTGTCCTGGGCCAGATGGGTATGAAAATATTGTGACATCTGTTAGTTACAGTTTTCCTCATGGGTTGATAGAAACAAGGGTTATAATCAAGTAGTTCTACAGGCTCTATTGTATAGTTTCCCATAAGATAAAATGAACAAATGGCAAACTAAAAGACATCTTGGTGAACGAAATGGGAACAACTTTAACTGAAGAATATGGTACAACAACAAGTACCACATCAACAATAGCAGCAATAACAAATCTCCTCTACCTAGAGGGCTGCAGCCGTTGCCTCGCTTTCTAAGTCATCCTGAACAGCTTCTGTGGTACTTCCTGTAATGCGTTCCTCTCAACACGATGTGGCGATATTCTCGTGAAACAACGGGGTAATCGTAAAGCTGACTGAAATTCATCTTAGGTAAATTACGGAGATTACTCGCCCATCCAAGGGCTGAAATCCTTACCATAGTTACTTCGTATCTGAAGTCGCTCTGCTTTCGTTCTAGGTCCTGGACATCTGTAAGAAGTTCTCGGTTTTCTCCACTACTCGATGGAAGGACGTCTCGCATCAGCAAAGCATAAACTTTCAACACCAAGTCGGCTCTAATTCAGCCCGTCGATTTTAAATTAGATTTAAGAATCTCCCTGAGATCTTTTGCTTCGAGTTTCTGGATGTCATCTAATGACGAAATTTTCATATTGTTGAGTTAAAGAGCTATTTTGAAGGGAGAAATCACATTGAAAAGTGCATTAGATCGTGAAATGTCAGCAGATCAGCTGTATGAAAGAACCGCCGGGTCAACCCCAGCCTCCTTATCGTGTATGCGCGGTTACTAATCCAATATGGCGCCGGGAACTGTAAAAAGGTCAAAATTACTATCAGTAGCATTTAGTTCCATGTGAATTTTTTCAGTGGGTAGGTTGGACAATGCAGTTAGAACACGTGATGAAATGCAGGTTGTTTACAAGGAAATGACACGTGATGGAGCAAAGTCTAATTTGGCAAAATGGAATTTGATTGGTGGAATACAATTCAAACACGTGAAAAATTGCATTCCCTCCCGAGTGCTACCGAAATGTCAAATCCTGACCAATGAACTATAAGCATAATTCCTTCAAGAAGGTCCGTTCTGCCGTCCTGCCTCATACTCATTTCCTAATGTTGGGAGGTTTTGGCGTCGTCTGAAAGTTTTATTTCAGCTCGATTTGAGACGATTCGAGAGTTACAGCGCTTTAGTTAAACTGGACTTTTAAGATCATGGGAAACTACTGTAGTACGTGTGGAGACAAGATAACCGAAGGAAACTACTGCGAAAGGTTTGTGCATCTTGCTTTCATCCTTGTTCAAGCGGCATTTCAAGGAAAATTTACTAGAATTGAATAACTTCGTTACATCGATAGCGTTCACTATCAGAGAAGAATTTAAATGGCAATTCATCTTGTTTTGCGAACGATCCAAGAAACCTAAACAACCTTCTCTTCCTCTTTAGCTTCATGATCAATATTTATCCCCTGACGACTATGGGATTCGAAATCAACTCTCAGGAGGTGGATTTTCTTGTGAATTATTTCTCTATGAGGGCCATTACATGATCAGAAACAGTAGAACTGAATCAAGAATACTTTCAAAGACTTGACTTTGTATTTCAGTTGTATGTGGATCAATATTATCGTACCTTTCTTTCCCGGAAATCCATTTTTAAATTAGTTTCGTTTTGAGAGCCGCTAGGCCAATTTGAGTTGCGGTTGAAACAAGTTTGTTCGTTTCATTTCTTCTTTGCTAGGCAAAATTTGGTTTTGGTTTTTCTAAACTTACAACGAAAGTTGTGCACAAGAGGCTGCTAAGAATGTTTCTTGTATTTTAAGTTTGCGCCGAGAAAATTCGGTTTTTTGTTAGTTCGTTTCGCATGGATAGGTCTCCGCCATTTCTAGAAAGATCACTACGACAGAGGCTGTTACTTGCTGGTAGGCCTTAATCGAAAGCGTTGAAGTGGTGGAAGGCAAAGTTAATGACAGATTCTATTTCTAAAATCAAATACAAATACTTTTACTAGAAGCATTACGAGTAAGCCAATTTTTTTCGTGTTCGAAGTGGAGGATTTTAAGCATCGAGACCACAAAATAACTAAAGGCTTGAAAATTCGTATTGAGACACTCACATGGCTTTCAATAGTTGAAAACAGGAAGACATAAGCTGGAAATAGAATTTGAATTGACATGCGAACTGCCTTAAGCAATCCTTTTACTAATTACAAATACTGTTTACAAATACTTGGAAATCTAAATTAAAATTTTTTTAACCCCAACAAAAGTTAAATTACTTAACGTCAACAATAGTTGTCAATTCCCAGAAATTCCACACGAGTCTTACATAGCAAGCGTAGCATATCATCTAATTTAGGAAGTCAAAGAGAGAGGATTTCGTTAATCTCTGCAAAATATCAGTTTTCCTGTTCGAAAATATCTCAGGCGATTCTAGATTTCCAGATGAAAATGACTGAGAGTCTTCCTTGCAGCAATTCTGTGGGTTATTACGTATCTCTTACCCGGACACCAACCCCAATTCATTTGGGGGAGCGTAGCATGGCATCCCAAGGAACGGCTGCGAAGGAGACAAAAATACCAAGAGAATATACGTGAAAAATCGTTGACATACGTATCTTCGTCACCCAGTCAACCAATGCCGTGTTCAGTTGACAACCACCTCTTCCTCATGGTTATTAAATTTTGAATCACCTTCGTATATATTCTTTATTCCAGGTGTTACGAACGGCAATTTCCGGTGTGTAAACACTGCAAGGAGCCAATACGTGATGGCGAGGAAAGGTTTGGCGGTTGTCACAAAAACCCGTAAGTAAATCTTCTTTCGCTGTGATGTATCTTCTTCCCTCGCAGGACCATGGGAACGAGATTAATATTGTGTTGGGTAAAATGGTCTGTACATGAGACGAGGCCCATCTTGTGAATACTTTTTCCAACTTCCCTTGGACAACAAATTCACATTGTCAATATTTATTTATTGTTTAGATGCTACAGCGACAAAACCGGGAGGTGTTGCCAATGTAATGACATAGCCAGCCAAGGTTCTTATTGCCAAAGGTATGTGGCCGAAACTCAACAAACTATGAACACCGAAACTATTTATGGAATATTATAGGAAAAAGGCGACCATTCGCGAGAAAACTAAATCGCGATAACGACAATTAGTTCGAGATTTTTGCCGGGTTTGCTTGCTTAACTTTATTGCAACTGGTCAGTACGAGATTATCCAGTAGGTATCAAATGAGAATATTTACGGAGACTTGATAACAAATATAGCAAGATCTTAACCTTTGTCGCGAAATGGAGAAAAAATGCACCGAACTTTCCTTGCGGATTCGTACCCTAGCCCGGCAGCTCTGAATCAGTTTTCTGCCACCCAGGCTACGCAAAAGTTATTGAAGAAATTGGCCATGTGCTTTAGTGGTATTCACAATCCCGTTCATTTCGCATGGCTCCATGTTTTGCTCTAATCAGTTTTTGATGGGAGCTGTTATTAAACATTTCGATCTTTATTATAGGACGCTCAGTTGAAGATCGATCATTGTAAAGTTACCCCCCTCACCCCTCTTTTCCTTAACTGGTTCTAAATATACTTGCAGTTGCTATGACTCAGAGTACCCACCACCTCTCAGAGCTGAAGCATCGGGAAGAGGAATGAGCTTTAGATTCTATTCAAGGCAGGAACCGAATCAGAGAATGATTGGTTCTGCCATGTATTCATTGGGCCAAGGAATAGCTCACGCATTGACTGATGGAGGGCATAAGTGAGTTCTTTAAAGTAGGAATTATTCCGCGGTTAGGAGAAAAGTAAAGAAAATGCAGCTAATCAGAGAAACGCTCTTTATCGCGCTTGACATTTCTCACTAGGAAGCGAAAGGCTATAAAAAGTTTCGAATTAAGTATTCATTAAATTCACTATAACTCTTTTAAGATCTGACCTGATTGATTATTAAATTTTATCATAGAGAAGTGGAAATGAATTTGTACATTCAAGCATGCTTACAAGAAAAGAGCAGAAAGCCTACACTAGTACTATTTAGAAAACTAAATCGCTAAGAGCAACAGTAATTAGTTTGGGGTTTTCGGGGTTTGCCTGAGTAACCTTAACTTTATTGTAGAAAAGTAGAAAAAGTGCTCCATGCTTCCCTTTTAGATTCGTACTCTAGCCCGGCAATTCTTATTTAGTTTTCTACCAAGGGCAACGAAAAAGCTTTTGAAAAAATGGGCCATGTGCTGGACCCAAATGTGCTTTAGTGGTCCATATGTAATGAACATTTTGCATACTGCCAGGACAATCGGTATGGAGAGCGCCCTGTTTCAACTGAGCAGTCTCTATTTTTCCAACACGTAAAATCACTCACCTGCTTCCTTCCTTCGTGGGCTCCCGAAAGAAGGAGAGCAAGATGTAGCCATCCTGTCTGGTAGTTAATGTACTGATACAAAACTGCAAGGAGTCTCCTCTAAAGGGGCGCAAAGGATTCTATGGGAATGTTGAAATAGCTTATCAATTAATGACTCGCAGCAAAATTATCCGCATCAGGAGCCCATCACCCTTCAAGACCTTCAAAACCTTCCAAGAATATAGCAAAATGGATTTACTCGAAAAGGGAATCGGCTTCCTTTTGCTTTCGCCTCCATATTTTTTTGTTTAAAGTGGGGACGCAGGCGAAAACAGCCCAATTTCGCGCGGAATCGAAACTTGACTGTTCTAAAAATAAAAAGGTACGAGCAAAGGTTGACTCAACGATAGAGTGTGTATGGAGGCTCCGGGTGATGGGCTCCTGTCCGCATTGATTAATAGCTGAAAAAATGTAACATTAACATGAATATTCAAGTGAGTTAGGGAGGTTGTTGGGGATTACATGGCTTGTGCTTTGGTCTCGAAAACTTGCGTCAACTTCACAACCAATCACATAGAAACCCAAAACAATTACGACTCGGACACTTGTGTTCGCCCGTATCCATGGTTCCGTGTGGCATTTTGTTTTGCTCTAATCGGCTGTTCTCTCTATTTTCTGTTGGTTGTTGTGAATACTTCGATCTTACGTTGAAGTTCGGTCATTTTAAAGTTACCCTATTCGCAACTCTTTTGCTTCAATGGCTCTTAATATAATTGCAGGTTGTGTTTGCCGGCACCAGAGTAGGAGGAGGAGTACTAGATCGAGGAAACTTCTGCTAAGAATGAACGACACGGGTACTTATTTACATTCTATTCCCAGTAGGAAACGAAAGGCCTTCAAAAGTTCAGAATGAAATTTTAGGTAGATTAATTGTTACTCTTTTTAGATCTCACTTGATTGATCTAGTTATTGGACTTTTTCGTTTGAACTGACTCGTTTGGTTCTAATAGTTGTGATAATGCTGTAGTAAACGAAATAAAGATCCTTTGTGTGCCGAGGATGTGATTTGATTTATCAGGGATTAATTTGGGGTTCAAACAATTTCTCTTTCTCAGCTTTGAACAGGTTGTGCAAGCAAAAAATATAAGATGTATCATCGAGAGAAAATGAAAAAATTGGGTGCCATGCACATAGCTCTTTAAGGAATTTTTTGGTTTTTTTTTTCGTCTTCGCTTACCTGACGACCAAAGTTATATCAAGACAGATTTAGGTGAGAGACCGTTCTGAAAGGATTGAAATCTTCACCTCAATCTTCTTGCTTATTTCTCCCTTAAGTTAAAAATGTTGCAAACGAACAACGGAAGTCATGGCGACATGCAAAAATAAATCATTTTTAGGGGGATGGGGGTAAAATAAGTAGGCGGTAACTCCTGTCCACCATTCTTGTTTTAAAAGGAGAGGAAATGCTTGTTTCTATGATATTTAATCACAACTAATTAAAACAAAATTTTATGTTGAAGTCCAACGACAGTATCAATAAGAAAGCCGTTGGCAAAAAGGGAGCACGGATGGCGCAAAATGAGAGTGCTCACCTCCCACCCTTATGGTCCGGGTTCGATTCCCGAACCTGTCGTCACATGTGAGTTTAGTTTGTTGTTGGTTCTCGTCCTTGCTCTGAGGGTTTTTCTCCAGGTCCTCCGGTTCTCTTCCCTTTACAAAAACCATTTTTCCAAATTCCAACTTGACTTGAAAACAGTGGACAAGAACCGCCACAGTGGAATGTCCATTACTAAATTTACATACCATAAGCGGCAAAGACTAGTCGCGTGGGTCCATTACGAGGAAGGTGGGTTACAAAGTGGAGGATTAGCAGATAAAGAAGACACAGCCTCCACCCCCGCGCGTGTCACATCCTTCGCGCGTGTGTCACCCCTCATGATCGTCTCCTTCTTATAATTACCTCCGTTTGACTGATAAAACGCCATGAAAAAATGAAAGACGTGTGTTATTCAGGTTAACGAGGAAAATGAGTACCTTTTGAGTAGGACCTAATGGTAAAACTGATATAATAAGCTTTTGTAGCATGCCACGCTGCTGGTTCAAGGCAGTTTCATTTCGTATCGATCTCTATCAAACTTAGTAAAGTGGATGTAATAAAAAATTAGTACCTTGACAACAAACTTGGCCCAGCTTTCGTTTTCTCTCTTGTCTGAGGGACTTGATTAGTGTTCTAGATCAGTTTCCCCTCTTCACCGAAGCACACTGATACAATAAACAAAAAGTATACTGACGGGCGTAAGTGACAGGGTGGCCTAGAACCCGTAAAGGTCAAGTATGCCGCTGCCACAAACAAGATTAGCGTGTTCGGCCATGAACATGACCCAAGCCTGTAGCAAACACATCGAATGAATAGAGATTACAAGTTGGTGTAACGGCCTTTTTTCGTCGTGATTGTCACTGATAGAGCCTAAGGAGATGTGTATTCCACACGAATTCTAACAGTTGGACGCTGTGAAGATAGAGCTTCGATCAACAATGATTGAAATCAAAGGTAAATAAAATAATATTGTGAATAGTATATATAAATCAGTTTACACAACCCCCCTGCGTATGGCAATAAAATATGATGGAATAAAATCATGTTTAAGATGTATATGCGATCAAAGAGGCAGATTATAGGAAGACGAAATGGGTTGAATACGTGGAGTAAACGTAAGCTCACAGAACCTAACAAATTTTGTTTAATTTCTTCGGAGTTACGATTTGTGTAAATAAAGTGATACCTTCGCGAATTGCTCGGTGTTTAGAGGGGTGAAATTTGATCGCTTCTTCTTGCGTAGCCGCTGTCATGGAACTTAACGGGCACTCGATGTTTTTTTTTGTTTGTTTTTTTTTTAAGTAAATGCCCGCACCATAGCTCCTTGTCACTCGGGTTGTACAACTACCTTGTTACGCAACAACGACTCAACTCAACCAGAAAGAATTTGAATATTACACGACACCCGGCGATTTTCGCTTAAATCAATCCATTAGCTCAACTAGGGTAACAAGTGTTCATTTTCAAATATCAGAATATCGGAAACAGTTCCCCAGGAGTCTCTCATAATTGGCGTAATCGTGTTACTTTGCTATTGTGATTGCACGTACTATTGTTGGGTCGCAATGACGGGGAAACCAGCTGCAGACCAAAACACGCTTTTACGAAAGGATCTTCTTTAATATTCTTTAATTTTCTCGGTTCACTTCGATCTAGGTAATGCTGGTCGTTTGACTCTACCTCTTATCAATCTCTCTTTGATTCACACTCTTCTACTCTGACCACTGAACACTAAGTAAACTTTCAAGTACGTGTCGATATTGGTAGGTATGCTGGCAAACTGACCTTCGAAGATTTAACATTTGTTATCAAAACAGAAACCCAACCTCACTTTTGCAAGAATCTCTAAAATGAAAAACAACGCACGTAATGCTTTCGATCAACCGAATCAGTCTTTGACTGCGTAAGCCAAAACACGAACTTTCGAGTGGGCCTAGAACAAGGTCAGTAGACGATAAAGGCGATAAGACGCTGTCACGCGAGAACAATTTCGTTACCTTTTGAAACCAGATACTTGTTTTGTTTGCACAGTAATTTGTTGATTGATGGACACGTGAAATTTAACGACAATAATCGCATGTACATTAGACTTTGATCAGTCCTTTTTTCGAAGCGAAGACTAGGTTGTGTTGGTAGGTTTTACGATACGAGATCAATTTTGTTATAGCAGGACGAATTAATTAAACGAATCAATTGACAAATCAATACAAGTTTCGAAGTTTATGACAACTGAAGTTAACTGTATTTTGGCCGCTCTACGCGGAATAGTTTTCCTCATCCCTGATGATTCTTTTGAATGGCGAAAGCTTGAATTCCAAACCTTTCATTTAGGCAACAGTTACAGGTACCACATGACTCTCAAGTTTGTAATTTTAAAAGTACCTCGATTTCCGAAGGATGCGACCATTTCTTAGTAATATTCAAGGGCCTTCAAAGGCCTTGTCAGCATCAAACTGGGTGAGCTTATAAATTATGTAAATTTCGTAAAAATTTTATGGCATTTCTTATGTACCTTGCAGAAACGAATTTTAACCAAGAAAACGGCTCTTCATCACTTACAAGCGCAAAAGATTCAGGACTTCACGTGCCAGCTGTTCCAGAATGCCGAGCGCTATCACGACCCAAAAAGATACAGCAACCTGACAGTTTATACGCCTACCTGGTGTGCTTCTGTGGCGTTCTCTGCAATTTGATTATGTTTGGCTGTTCCTACTCATTTGGTCTTCTTTTTCCATTACTTTTGGAAGAGTTTAAAGAGGGAAAAGCTAAAACAGGTAATTTGGAAAACACATCAAAGATGGAACCTTTCTGTGGGCTCTAGAAGGGCGTGCTCTTAGAGTTATTAACTAGTAATATTTTTGTCCCTTGATCCTTTGACCCCTAATAGTAGTGACTAGCCTCTAATTTCTCTTCAGAATATCACCCCTGAATCACACATTAAGGTCAGAAGAATAAAGGAAATGATCACCAACTGTCGAGATATTTCAGCTGTATTGTGTGACATTTAGATAAGTGATTAGCGTTATGTGATCTCAATTAATCAGCCCATATATCGTCGTTGTCTGGGATTTAGGGTGTGTCGCACGTCAGTGATGAAAAGAAAATCGGTACGTGATCAAAAACCAGTGAATAAGAAAAAAATAATAAAACCGTGAAGTTAGCGAAGGACAGCCTGGTGTTTTGGCATTCGCAACACAACTAAAGGAACTCTTGATTCTTTATAAAAGATATTCTTGTCAGCACCAATGTATAGAGAATATGTATTCTGATATTAGGGTGTTAAGAGTTCATGTCTGAATGTTACCCGCGAGCACTTTTGTCGCATGCCGATGTTTACCAAGTGTTGTTTTTTTTTTTATCATTTTCAAATCATGCTCTAAGCATTAATTTAATTTTCTTTTTATTCGTCGCTATCGTACTTAGCCTGGGTAGGTTCTCTGGCCTACGGATCCACAGGCATCTTCGGCCCTTTAGTGGGGCTTCTCTGTGATCGGTTCAACCCTCGTGTAATTGCGTTTTTTGGCGGCGTCATCTCCACCGTTGCGCTCGTAGTGACGTCGCGAGCACCAAACCTGACTTTAATGTACTTTTCCTACGGGATCCTTTATGGGTTTGGATCATCGTGTGTGTTCTTTGTTGTTTTGATCATCTTACAAAGGTACTTTATAAAGAGGCGCTCGTTTGTAACGGGACTTGCTGTGACTGGACCCGGTGGAGGATTGCTTATTATGAGCCCTGTCATTCAGGCCCTCTTGAATAACACTTCATGGAGAATGACCTTCATGTTCATGGCAGCAATCGTGTTTTTGACTTGCATTTTGTCGTGTTCTTTTGACCCAAACGTCGCCACCAGAAGTGAACCCGAAGAGACTCAGAGAAATAGCGAGCGAGAGTTGCAGAGAAGTTCATGTTTAAATGTTTCATATTTGAGAAATAAGGAGTACCTGGTGTACTTAGTGGCAAGTAGCACCGTATTCCTTGGTATTGCCATTCCAATAGTTCATTTGGTAAGTTGTGAATCACAGTCGCCTAAATATAAGCACTAAACGATGTTTTCCTCTTAAGGACAAACAAACAGCCAATGATACATAAACAACTTCAGCGCGGCCTGGCCACATCAATCAGGCCTTACCAATCCCCACAGCCATGTATATCACTCGAGAAGTGACAGCCACGAATAAACATTTCTGCCATGCTAATAAGAAAAATGGTCAGGCTGTAACGAAGAGTGTGTGTGACATGTTACTTTTCCATTGTATTTTTTCTTCTTTGACCAGTCAGGAGATTTTTCTGGTTTGAAGCAAAGTATAAAAATTATATCTACATGCGTACTATGGGTCCGCTTTTCTGCAAGGAAGGTCTACAGGGCATTTTCGCGATCCTTTTTACAAAATACATCATGTTTTTTTTTTGTTATTCCTCCCTCTTTCATTCCCTCTCTCCATATGATATGTCACTCAGTATCTATTAATATCTTTTATCATTACAACTTCCGTTCCGTCGAAAATTTTTAAGTCTTTCTTTGCCTGTTACATGCCACAGGGTCGTTACTGCCAAGAGCACGGAATTGATCGAAATAAAGTGGCGCAAATGTTTTTCTTTAACGGACTAGCATCGACCATCTTTAGAGCCATCACTGGTCGCCTGTGTGAATTTGGGAGGAATGTTCCGATCTGGATCATGAGGTTTACAGTTCTTGTCTCCGGGACTTTGGTGATCTTAATGACATTATCGTCCACATTTTATCCGCTTCTAGCATGTTTTGTTGTATATGGGATGATGGACGGTGCTATTGCTTCATCGATGAATATTCTAGTTTTGTCCACATTATCCACGAAACAGAAGTCTCAGGGAATTGGTTTTTTTCATTTATGTGTGGCAGTTACACTGGTGGCCGGTCCCCCTTTGGGAGGTAAGTTGTATTTCAGTCTGAAATGTAATGTTTTTTAGGAAATATCAATGATATTGATACTTCATGCATTGCTGCTTCAGCGCTTTTGGCCTAAACGCGTCACGGAACCAAATATACTTCAGCCAAAGACTCATCTCGAGATGGGAGTGTGTTTGGCTGTTACTACAGAAGAGGAGATGTGCTTTATAATTATGAAGTCATACCACCGTGCGCTAAAACTTCGGCCGGTGACGTTTTCGCGGCAAGCTGCTTGCGAAGACTTTTTTTCCCGCTCAATTCTTTGAAATATTTGAAGGGCTCTAGAAACAATAGCCTCGATCTGGGTCAAAAAATATACTCCTAATATGGTCGTATATTTGTCCTTGAATCTTGCGCAAAGTTAAAAGTGAGGTGCAGATAAAACAGTGTGTTACGCTGATTCATGACTATTCAAAACAAGTGAAGAAGTAACTTTTACTTTTCGAGCCTAAAAATCGTGATTATTGTAAATAGAACAGGAAGATCAAATGAAGACCTCCTAAAAATTGCACGACACCGAGAAAGTACCTGCGATGAATCTTTTTTTTATATTTCTTCTTTTTTTCTTTGTTATAGGATTCATCGCTGATTTGCGTGGATCGTACATCCCTGCCTTTTACACAGCAGGATCGCTTCAAATTTTTGCAGTTGGGATTCTCTTCTTATCTCACTGTGGCAAGAACGGTTATTTTCAGACAACACAGATTGTAGTGCGAAGGACAAAAATCTATTCGCTATCAAAAGAATGACATTCGTCTAAGGATGAACTTGTTTTACTTACTTATATGCAAAAGTGTTTTGATATTTTACTTCTCAATTTCAAACCCAGCCTTCTCTAGTCCATATCAGAATTTGTGTATTCGTTTTCCCCTCGCGCTCAGAGGACTGTGAGAGGAAAGAAACAGTCAGAAAGTAGTCTTGGCTTAGTAAGGAAACTTAGACTCTTTGATAAATCACTAAGCATGGTTTTAAAAGTTTTAGGAATCTAATTAAAAGATATAGTGTTTTTGGGTGTTAAGTTGGTCGTCCTTCATACTTTTTACCGATTACACTTCGTTGCTTTTGTTTGAAGCGCCAACGATACTTTGAATACCCGAACCTAATTTATCTTTCTGCCGACTATTAAAAAATTACAATACTACTTTACTAGGCCCTTATAAGACCTGTTTTGGCTTCTCTGTCGGTAATTTTCCCAGGTCTAAATTTCCTCGGAAAAATGATTCTCACTGAGATGAAACATTTCGTGTAGCTGGTATTGGGGTGGGAGGCGGGAACTTTCGAAGGGTAGGAAGCAGGGAAAAATAGTAAAATGCATTCATCGTTTATCAGTAGTTTTTCTTAACTGAAAAGCGGAAGGAGAGGGTTGAAGGTTGGCCGGAAGATTGTAGGAATAGTGAGATTCTTACAGACAGTTCCCTCGACGAAACCAAAGAGAATATGATGCGTAACGAGCCTCAGTAAAGTTTTTTGGTTTGGCATTAGGTATCTACCTACTGCTTCACGGGCTAATTCGAGGAAAACGCAAAGTTTACCTTAAAAACACAACAATGAATCGAATTTTTGAATGAAGTTGGCTTAAAACAGTCTGCCGCCTTTTCGCCAGGATGAACCGCAAAAATTGCCATTCTGTTATCAGTTTATTCAAGAAATATCTGTAGAACTAGTTGTCTTCGTCAATAAACCCAGACATTGCTTCATTGCGGCTATGGCAGTCATATAACCCAATTTATCATAAAAATTGCAATTTCCTCGATTGTGATTGGTTTTAAAAACTCTTATTTTACACTAATTCACTTGCCAAGTTGTTATCGGATAGTTTGTCATCAGACAGCTTGTTATCGGACAGTTCCATAAGCCAATCACTTTCAAAGTTGTAGTTTATAGCAACCAATCACAGCCTTGGTTCCCTTTCTTTCATAACTTGGCTACTCTTTTCTCGGAAATTGTAATTTTTATGATTAATTGGTAATAAAACTTCGAGTCGTGTCTTCGTGATAGACAAATCGAACTCCCGCAGTGTACGGTCGTCCGATCTTGTTATCACTCGTATGATTACAGACCGAATTGGACTCCACTCAGTCCTATTATCATAACTAAAAGCACCTTTCTTCATTTCGCCTATAATTCTTTTGATGAGGCTCGACGGACCTAATTTGAACGTATCGCAAAGTTAATGAAAATGTTTAAGTCTCCTTTCTTTTCTCACCACGTACGATTCAAGACGAACCGGATCCATGAAGTTATTCTATCTCTGTCCAAGGATCACTAAAAAAAATGGCAAAAAGTTGCAAGGATGCCATGAAACTTATGTCGCCTCAATGTGTACTACATAAGTTTTTGTTGCTGCAAGATGTCGCTGCAAGATGTCCCTGCAACTTGACCCCTGGCCCACGTTTACACAATGCAGACGTTGTCCTGGAGAACGTGACTTTGACATTCGATTCGAAAAACACACCGATAATGTTTTTGAAGAATGGATCACGCTATGGATTGTGAGCGTTGGAATTACGAGCCGAATGTGAAGAAAACAGAAAGAGTCTGATTATTTCGATTCCGAGTCCTTCGAGAGTGACCCCGATCTTCATAGGTGCTGTCACCGAGTGAAAATCGCTTACGCGACTCCGACTTCAACTCCTTTGTCAGTGGAAAGCCCCTTGAAGGTCACGAAGATAAAGGTTTGTTGAATCGCCTCGAATGTTCCCATCAGGAAAATACACAGCTGATACGATTTTCAAGTTTTAGCTCATCCTCAGTCAAAAGCTAGCTTTATGCGAACTGTTGTTAAAAATGTAATGGTTAATCGTTAGTTGGTTGGTCCTTTCCATGCGTTGAAGTAAACAAGTATATGTTTAATTGGTCATTGGAACAGGCCTTTCATCGAGTATCACGAATACTCAAACCTCAAAAACTTAGACCTTAGATACCCCTAACAAACGAGCAGATTAAGCAGATGTAAAACGTTTTACCAAATTGGTCTCAATCGAACGTGACAATAACACTCTTCGCCGCTTGCTTGCATTTTTCACCATGAGTTGCCAGGGCCGAGAAAGAGCTACAAGAGAATTTTATCTGTCTCATTGATTGGCGAAGCGACGATCTCCTGTCAGCGAAATCAAGGTTGCATTGCAAAAAACATGATTGGAATGAATAAACCCTGGCCGCAAAATATTTCCTCTACTAATTTTCCGATGAATTAAAATTGCCCGTAGCTTATTTTAATGTCATTAAGCTATCAGCATTCACTATCGCCATTTTTTCTGCATCGCTGCGTGAATTATAGATTTTTTGTGGGAACTAGAGCTGCAAATGTGAAATGAAAGGCTCTCCTGCTCTAAGGGCTTGACGTCTTTGTGTTTTGTGTGTAATTCGGCCGCAAATGGTGCTTATATAAAACGGTTTTAGGGTTGAATGTACGTTCAAAGTCGTTGATATATTCGTGTTCTTCATATCTGCAGTTATGTTTAATTAGGTTGACAAAAATTCAAAATTTAATTAGGTTGACAAAAATTCAAAATTTTAGGACCTTTGACTTTTGAAGTTTTTTTGGGGAAAATTTCTTCTTTGAATTTAAATTCTTACAAACCTTGGTATATATTTTTAAGTGAATCATAAAGCATATTCAGTCTCTCATTGAAAAAGTCGAGTGAAACTCCGTACCTCAGTGTAAGACTACTAAGAGTAAAGAATTATTGTTTTCTTAAACAATACCTTGGTTTCCGATATCGTCGGTGCATGCATCGTTAACTAGAAGAGTTATTCAATTTTTATTGTTACAGTACTGAGTATGACTATTGGAATACCGCTCTTAATAAAAAGAAGTGATCTTGTCGCACAGCTTGTGAATCTAACTTCAGTCTGTATAAAAAAAATTGTCTGTACAGAAAAAAAAAATTATTTAATAAAGGGCGGAAGACGGGAATTAAAAGTATGCAAAAGGAGAGGAGAAGGAACGTGAAGGGGAGAACTTCTCACTCCCTGACCTGCCTGCCCCCCCCCCCCTCCCACATTCGAAAAACAAAATTCTGATGCGAAGAACTCAATTGGATATTGTGGTTTGACACCAGCTATCTACCTGTTGCTATATGGGCCAGTTCTGTAAATATTACAAAAAGGAATAATGTTTTACCATTCTTGCACAATCAACAATCATTTTCGTTAATTTAGATTTTTTTCGGTTTTGTTTTGTTTTTTAAAGGTTTTCGTAGTTTATACGGTTTGTTAAATATATATTTTCATAAATGTTATCACGTTCGACTCAATCTCGATTTAAGGTTGGGACGTGACAATCAGACACCTATGAAGGTCATCAAACGCGAGGTATTTAGGGTTAATTTGGGCCAAGGGTAAAGTAAAATCAGTTCGAGTTAACAAGGAGTTCGGGGAAAAACGGATCTTGTTCGAGTTAGCGGAGTTCTACTGTACTTCGCTGCGACAAATCAATAATGCGATATTTAATATTGCACTGTACTGGTATTGAAAAAATACCCGGTGAACAGGTTTCGTTCGTTCGTTTCACTTAAACGACTGTACGTGATCACCTCATTCGTTATCACCTCATCAAACCAAAGGAAAATTAAATTATTTGCATTTTGTTTTCACGACATAAACCGTTGCCGTTACCATTTTCTAAGCCAAGATGACTATTTTAAAATATTTAGTCCTATTTAGGTATCCACTTAATCTCGTGCTTTTATTGTCGGGCAAAAGTCCAAGAAAATGTTTACACTAAGTAATAATATTTTGTTTTTCAGTTCGACTTAATTTGCATGCATAACCTCGTCTGGTTCTTGTGAGTTATTATGCAGACTCAACGAGGCGTAACTTCTTTAAGATGTACTCTGCTTTGTGAAGTTTCTATAAAAAACAGAAATTCTATCCAATTTAGAGCAGCCAAGCGTTTATGGAGGGACCAGAGGGTGATAGTTTTCTGCTGACAAAGGAGGTCATCAAAGAACAGAGAAGAGGATGCAATGATTTCAAGCGGATTTCGCGATATTTGGGGGAATGTAAACAGCCTGACAGCCCGTATGCTTATTTTGTATGTTTCTGTGGGTTTCTATGCATTTTGATCGCCATCGGCTGTTCGTATTCATACGGTCTTCTATTCCCAGTGCTACTGCACGAATTCAAAGAAGGAAAAGCCAAGACAGGTAAGACATCGGTGTTAATTTCCCTTTTTGTTGCTGAGCTACGTAAATCGTGCCGCTAGATTACCATACTTTCTTTAACACCTACAGTGAAACCTCTACTAAGCGGACACTAAGCCGGGTCCCGAAATTGACGTCTCATATTTTCCTTCGTAACGAACCCTAATTCAGCGGACACCTCTACTAAGAGGACGCGGGCACTAAAATAACATGTATTTGGTTAATTTCTAGTGTTAAAATCCTCTAGTAGTGGGGAACCGGTCTGAATTGAGTGTGTAGTGTATGGGATACATCATTGAAATAGTCAATTAAAAGTAATCAGTCCATGTACCATTGCTGTTTTGCGTATTACCAACAAATAAAGTTGGTAATGAAAGGTAATGAACTTGAACTCTGGATAGCTTCGTTAACAACATGGAACTTTATCACAGTACAGAGTAACCGTTGAATGTGAATCGTTAACAAACATTGCGCAATTTTTACGAATCTCTATTAAGCGGACCCTCGGGATGGTCCCGCGAGACGTCCGATTTATAGAGGTTTCATTGCTGTATAAAGACGAGACTTATTGTCAGATGTACCCAACGCCTTTTCTGTTAAATAAACATAGACATCTCCGTTAGTATTTCACAATGTATTCAAGTTCTTGTAATACAAAGACTTCATGGGTAAAGTTTGACATAAAACTTATCATGGGTTTCTGTCAGGAGTTAGTGCTTGCGCTCTGCGAGACCGTTGTTTTCTGTTTGTTGTTTTTTTTTCTTATCTGTTCTTCCAGCTTGGGTTGGTTCTCTGGCGTATGCATGCAGCAGTCTATTCGGACCAGTTGTAGGACTTCTTTGTGATCGATTCAACCACCGTACAGTTGGTATTGCAGGGGGTATTATCTCTACCATGGCCCTCCTTGCTACTTCGCAAGCTCCAAATCTAACTCTGATGTACTTCACGTTTGGCGTTGCGTTTGGCTTTGGAAATTGCTGTATCTTCTTTGTTGTGCTAACTATAATGCCCAAGTACTTCATCAAAAGGCGCTCGTTAGCAACAGGGCTCGTTCTTATGGGGTGTGGAGGGGGATTAATTGTAATGAGCCCCATCATTCAGGCCTTGTTGACAGTGAGCTCATGGAGAATCACATTTGTTGCCATGGCAGGGATGTTGTTCGTGACTTGCATATTGTCTTGTTCATTCGACTCGA
This sequence comes from Pocillopora verrucosa, assembly GCF_036669915.1. Taxonomy (NCBI): domain Eukaryota; kingdom Metazoa; phylum Cnidaria; class Anthozoa; order Scleractinia; family Pocilloporidae; genus Pocillopora; species Pocillopora verrucosa. Next base: position 15,156,100 of record NC_089320.1, on the reverse strand, counting down.
AGATTGGGGACAACGATAAGGACAGCACTGATCAAGACAAGCAGCCGAACAAGTTGTGCCCTACGTTAGATTTTTCATATCTGAGAAATAAGCAGTTTGTTATCCATCTAATTGGAAGTATCACGTGTTTTTGCGGAATCACAGTTCCTTTGGTTCACATGGTAAGTTGATGTGAAACTTGAAGTGGATCACTTACACGCCCCGGTGAACGATGATGATGTAAATGAAGATGGTAAATTTCAAGCCTGTTTATTTAGGTGAAAGAAGATGTTTTTTTTCAGTTAATGAAAAATTAAGGCATACTCGGAGAAAAAAGCCTTTGTTTAGGACTCCGAGTGCTCTCAATGGGAGTCGAACGCGTTAAAGCCTGACAGTGCTCCCTTGATCATGTTGGAAAAGATATAATAGATATTTAGTCTTCATTACCTCATCGCATAAACCATTGTGCTAGTAAAGCATTACCTAACAATTGAGCTCAAGCTCAGGTTACACTTGTTCTCCTACAGGCAGAGTACTGTCAAGAACGTGGAATTGACGCAAACCGCGCATCTATGATGTATTTTTGGAACGGAATAGTGACAGTTATTTTGAGGGCATTGACGGGTTCCGTGTGCGACAGGAACAAACTGTATCCAAGGCTAATTATGCAAGTGGCAGTTTTCGTTGCCGGAGCAACTACAATCCTAACCACCTTAACGCAGTCGTACACCGAACTATTGATCTGTTTTGTCGCTTACGCTGTTGCCGACGGGGCTATAGTCACTTCAATGAACATCTTGGCTTTGGCAGCACTTTCCCCAAAACAACGCTCTCAAGGATTTGGATTTTTCCATTTCTGTATTGCGTTCGCTTTAGCAGTGGGCCCCCCTTTCGGAGGTGAGTGCAAACGCTGGCCCTTGATTTCTTTTACGTTACCTTTCATACTATTTGCTAAGGTTAAGCTTCTTGGAAAACGAGCATCAATGAAAGCAGTGCCTACACGAGTCTTTTCTTATTAACAGAAGATCTATTCATTAAAAATTATTGGAAGAGGTTGAGAAAAACATCATGATTTGCCAATGGCAAGAAAGAGAGGATAATTTATCCTCTCCTATGGTAAGTAAATAAATTATTGCCAAAGCTGGTGACTGTGGAAAACCATTCTGCGAGGCAGTTTCTTTAATCAATCCCTTTTAAATTTTTTTTAGGTTTTCTTGCCGACTTCTCCGGATCATACTCCCTCACATTCTATGTAGCAGGAGCGTTCCACGTGTTAGCTGGTTGTATTCTGCTCTTGTCACACTGTGTTTCAAGTCCCAATGTCGCTCAGGAACACTCTAAGCAACTTTCACCACACGAGCAATGTCTAATTGTTGATGTTGTAACAGTATTATGAGATTTTGCCTATAAACCGGTTGTAGTTTTAACCGAAGAGAGAAACTTTTAAGAAAAAAATTATCTTATTATATGTTATAATAAACATTCATCATTTCATTAAAGAGTACACGGTTAATATTCTATAAACTTGAAATATGGGTCTAGTCGGCTGTGAAAAAATGGTGGACGATGACTTAATCGTGACATCATAAAATAATAAAATAGCATGTTTTGCTAATTACTAAGCTCACCCCTATACACCCTCACCCCTCTAAACTGTCCTTCAGCCCAACGGTTTATTCGTAAGGGAGCAGTCTGATGGACCATCACATCCTAATGCCTTTGCCTTCAAAACTCGTGTTCCTGTCTTTTTGTGCGAGATAACGATTCTTCTCAACTAATTCTTTTCAAATTAACTCCCCACGGTTTACCATGGAAGACAGGTTAAGCCCATTTTGAATTCTCAGAGGTGAACCATCTTTTATCGTAACAGCCTTCTTTAGCAGATGTGGATCATTCTTGGAGGTGCGCATTTGCTCAGGTAGTGAAATTGATTTGAAACGGCGTCAGATTTGAATTCACGTTTTTGCTTCAGGGTACTGATTCAATTTATGTGGGGAAGTGAACAATTACAAAAGATAAGGCCACCTCGCCAAGCAGATTTTGGAAATTTGAATAGTCCTTTACCCCAAAGAAAGACTTGAGCCTCCAACAACTAAAGAGGGTTTAAATGGCCAGTTTTGTAGTATTCCAATCATATGAAAACTGGTTACCAGTTGTTTCGTACCCACGGTCGTTTCGTACCCAACTAGGTCAATTCGTACCCAATCAGTCGTTTCGTACCCATACTAATAAAGTACGTTTTCCACGTTAAGTATGTTTAAAGTAAGAATAGAATGAACGAATAAACGAGGATAAACTAATCTACTACAAAGGGAGAAAAATGTCACACTATCACTAGCTGATTTGTGAGGCGTGAGTGGCCCAGTGGTCAGAGCGCTGGACTCTGGGTTGGACGGCCCGGGTTCAAGTCCTGGATGGGGCACTACGTTGTGGCCTTAAGCAAGTCGCTTCACTCACCTTGCTTCGTCTTCTCGGATAAGACGTGAAGCCGGAGGTCCCGTCTCCTGCAGGGTTTGGGGTAGGAGACGTTAAATTTCCCACGCACGAGATTACTGTGTGATGGATGTCCTCCCCTGGGTTGGGTTGGGTGGATCTCTAATACACGTACACGTTTAAACGAGAACTTCGGTACTCCTAGGTGTCACGTGTTTAAATATATAAGGAATATATATAAGGATAGCTATTATTGTTAAGAACGCCTCAAGTATAAACAATGGACTGTTATATCATGAATACCACATTTACTTTGCACTAGGCAATAATTTGGTGTTTGTCAAGAGGATCACAAGCCGGGATACAAAACAGAATTTTTCTGGTACGTTACTCACATGACTCTGTTAACTAGTCGTAAGCAACAATCGACATCTGTTCACGCGCTCGCTAGAGGTACTCCGAATGATTGTCTATTGGCATGGGTGCGAATTGACCAGCAGTTCGGGTACGAATCAACCGGCGCTTCGGGTACGAACCGACTTGTTCTGGATACGATCGACCGGTGGTCTGGTTACGAACCGACTGAGCACGAAACAACCGTGAGTACGAAACGACTGGAAACCAATACTTTGGCTTTGATGAACATCTTCAGTTTATATCAATACTACTCTTTTTAGTCTGTTTAGTGTAGAACATTGGTACCCGATGCAAAGCCTTCCCCGACTCGTCTCAAAACTTTGGAGAGAGAGGGGGGAAAAGAAACGAGAAACCCGCGTCTCACAGCGCTCGTGATGAGGGCCTGGTCGCGGGTTAAACGTCATCGTCTCATTGCTACTCTTAACACTCTTTGAGGAGGCCATTGGTTCGTTATAAGGTTATACCCCCTTAACCAACCTGGGGAAGGGGGGGGGGAGGGTTCTTGCAAGCACCCAGCCACGCCCTAGCTAGATGGTTTGATCCTTGGAGATTCGTCTGCATGTGAAACTTCAAACACTAAGATGAAATAACACCAAGAAACACGTGAATGAAAATTGCGCTATAATCTATTAATTATTTTCTATCAGTAAAGTTATGTAATTTCTTTCTTGGTACCAGAATTTAAACGAGTGAAAAAACTAGATCATTTAGCTATAAAAAGAGATATGGAAATTTCCCATCGGGCTGAGAAAATTTCGTGAATTACGTTGTGTTCTTGCAGATAACAGACGCACAATGTACCACAATATGTAACCCGCTCGTGCAAAGCCAATTTTCTTCGTACTCAACTAATTGTTCGCGACATCCCCCTTGGGTCTTTTGAGGGCTTTTCCTCATGCGAAGCATAAGAAATAAAAAAGGATTTCTGAAAGCTCATGGATTTTTCTCTCCTGTATTTCGAACTGGCCGTTCTTCTGGAGTTCAACTCTTTAACCCCAAGAAGTGATTAAAATGTAACTTCTATAACATTTATACATTATCCTGCAAACAGGTAACGAGAATACTCAAACTTATCGGATGGAAGTTGTTATCTTGATCTAGCAGCAAATTCTCATAACTTATTTAAAGAGAAATGTGTATAAGGTAAGGGAGAATTAACAATTAGACCCTGGGAGCTTGAAAGGTTTTAACCACTGCTTTTGATATAATTACCTTTAATTCCCATGCTCTTGCGCACTTGTTTGAAATTGCAAATAATTTCAAGTTAAATGGCTTGAAATATTTATGCCGAATTCTCTTGATGTCAGGGTAGGAAAATTTCTTAATCAAAGTTAACTTAACATCACTACAGTAACAGGAGGAAGAAATCAACGAGAGCCATCAACCTATCAACAAACGCCATACTTTTTAAACTGTGAGCTCTCCCTTAAACAATAAAACCAGCACCTCTTATATCGTGCATCATCATAAATAACAATTTACGTACAAGATAACATAGCGTCTGTATTACTTCTTCATCGATTTTCGTATCAAGGCCAACCTCTGCAAGATACAAAAAGTGGCGGAAAATATCTCAGAAACAACGTAAAAACAAACCAATCAATGATACTTTTCAACGAAAGTAGCCCTGTGATAAGGAACTTCGCCACACGAAAGAGCATCCCAGTCCAAGTCAGATCGTAAAACGGAGAGAGAGTGACGGGGATAAGAAAGTCAACAATGAATCATTTAAGTAAGAGACGCCTGTCCTTTAAACCATTTAATCCTCCTCTCTACTAGAGAATAAGATGACCCTGGCAATAAAACAGTGACGGCGTTATTGGGTTGGAACATTATTTCCGGTGACAAACTAAATTTTCCTCTCAATTAGTTATAAAATTCCGTTCCAATTACCCTTCACGAATTTCAGTTTGACAGATTGGTGACTGATATTTATTTGAAAAGCCGCGGCAATCGAACACCAAAGATATATGTTTCAGACAGTATAAACGACAGCTCTATTCAAATTGAGATAAACTCTAACCAAGTCTGGCTACCTTGGTACTTCAAATGACCAAAATCCGTTTTAATCTTTTCTTTTTTCAATCTTCCACAACTTAAATAAATTGTTCTGAATTGCACCAAACAGTTTTAAAGTTGAGCCTTTATTTCGATATTTTTCGTCCATGTAAGTTACAGCCAATAGATTGGTTGCAAAAATTTTCTTATAATTGTGAATTAACCCTATTATGACAAGAACGGCGAGAATTTGAAACAACTTTTTTGCACTGACCTGTTTGTGAGCTTCTGTAGTGGCCTGTTTCTTAAACGGTCGAAGTTCATCGCTACCAAATCCTGGGATCCACATGTTCCAACACCTTTCTATAAAATGTACACAGAACAACCAAAACAAAAATAATAAGATAACAGACGATACATACTAGTTGAGATACTCAGTGCAAGACAAGTGTTTAATTATTTTGGCCTAAAAAGATGCAGTGATTATCTCGGTCTAACGCATCCAACTGGTTAGAGAGCTTTGGCAGTGCGAGAATAAAATGCCTTGCCTTAGAACACAATTCACTAACCCTAGTACATCTAACTTTTGATCTGGCGTTCAACTCGTCAACCATTTAGCAACCACGTCTCCCGCCATTGCTCCAGGAGCTTTTACCTGTTTCTGTCACATGAAATGACGACTTAACAATACTGCTACTTCCCCTGGACGGGATGTTACTTCATTCAAGCGATAACCACCCCCACCCCCCTCTTCCTAAGCATTTTGTCATGTTTCCTTGTTTCCTTTACAGTTTGCAGGCAGCAATTTATATTCGTGGGGGGGAGGGGGAGGGGGGGGGAAGGCAGAAGAAGCAATGCGAGAGTTAAATCTCTTGCCCAAGAGCACAACTCAAGGACCCCTATGGGGGGTCGACCCCAGACCTCTTGATCGGGAGTCCGGCTTAGTAACCATTACACTAGCATGTCTCCTAATACCTACACATGCACTGTTAAGAAATATGTTGATGAGAATAGTCTAATCGTGATTGAACTCTGTGAAATACAAACCTAGGTGCAGCTGAACATCTCGTACTTCTAATGTGTTTGATTTTCGATGCTTAGCGATCTGACAGGAAGCCGTTACAACACTTTCAATAAAGTCATCTGCAATCTGCAGTAACAGCTGTAACACGGAAAACAAACCAGTCTTTAAATTTTTAGAAGAAGTTCCTCACAGTAGCTTAACCACTTCACTCTCAATATCTAATAAATCATTCCCCTTACTTCTCACAGTTTTAGTACTGAGAAGTTGGTTTTATCTTAGGGTTAAAAGTTCGCCAAAAGTTTGACAGGAATGGAGTCACTAAACGCTGCAACCGTCAGCCAAATAGGACAAATCTCCTGAATTTATTTTGTAACAAAGCAAAATTCTTTGTAGTAACCTTTTGGGCCAGGATAAAATCCTTAGTTGATCAAGCTTGTCTGGCCAAGAAGGCTGAAAACAAGAATTTTGCCAATTTGCACTCATCATAACCCCAGGCTATGTCGATGAATCGGACGTACGATGAACAATCAGAAACAACATGCTGCTTGTCTATTCTTAGCTTGTACAGAGCTGCCCCTTGGAGCTTTGTTTGGCAACATTACTCACCAACACTGTAAGTAGTTTTTGAAAGTATCTAAGACACCACACTTGCTTGCAACCTTATAATAAAGAAAAAGGGACGGGGGGGAGGGGGGGGGGAAGAAACTCACATCCTCAACATCATCGTCCATCTGTTCTCGAGGGTCAATCTCGTGAAGCAAGTCTTGCAGTCGTCGTTTGGTCAGAACTTGGTTCGGTGCCGGGCTACTACTGTCCCCCCTCAGGGCTGTTCCTAGAAATGAATAGTGATAAAGATAACGTGAAACAAATTAGAACTAAGGAAAAAAACCGAGCGAAAGATAGCATTTCAATTGATAGTTGTAAAAATTAAAAGCAAACCATTCACCCAGTCAATCAGAACGAAGGTTAAAATCTCTAGGAACCAATCAGAGATCAAAGTAAATGCACGTGGATATCTCTTCGTCAACCAAAACAAACTTTTGAATCTAATGGGCAGTACAGTAAAATACGGCCCGCTAAATTGACCAATCATAGCGCATGTACCAACTGAGAGCTACAAAATTGTCAAACACTCTTGTTATCATCTTGCACAGAAAACAAGGTCCAATTGTTCTTTCACTGCTTATTTTAATAAAAAAATCAAAGCAGCTTAAGTTCATCAGGATACAAACTGGGAAAACATAGCAATTTCCAAATAAATGTCCAAAACTACTTTTAAATAACTCGTTTGAGATGACATTACAAATTCGAAGGCCTCTAACACAGGCCTCTTTCTGCCACCTTCATTTTCACTTGATCTTCATTATAAGTTTTAAGCAACCTTGTTCCAAGGGCCTCTCTTCCCCCCCCCTCCCCCCCTCCCCTCCTTTCCACCAAACACAGTGAGAAAGGAATGAAAAGAAGAGAGATCCTTGGAATAATGCTTATAAATACAGCTTCTTACCAGCAGCTTGTGTTGAAATTCCTTTAGACACAGCAGCTGATATTGGTGCTGGTGCGATGTTGGTAACATGTCCCCCTGATGGTACAGCTGCAGATACTGTCCCCGATGGAGCAAGTGTGATTGGCATGTGAACAGGGGACTTGTTAGGTGCTAAATGCCTCTGTAGAGTTACAGTCTGTGCCACACCTGAAGCCACTGAGGGGAAATTACAAAACAATATAGAGGGGTCAGTTTTGAAGACATGATAAAAGATCTTCATAACAGGTTGCTCTGTTATCCTGAATGCCTTCCTCTTTAAAGCCACAGTTTAGGCTTGATGTGCAAAATACTCCCTGACAAGAACATCTGGAGGTCTAATCCAACATCCATATTTCTGATTCTGTCTTAATTGAAGGGGTATGAACCTGAACAATGGCACACTTAACATTGTTTATATGTGTAGGCTGCCATGAGACACTATTTTCACATTGTCTCTTTCTGCCCAAAAGTATAAATACATACCAGCATGCTAACCTGTTGCATATTTTCATCTAAACTAAGTTGCTCTAAAATTTCACTTTCTATCTCCATGTGATTTCTGCTGTTACCTACAGGTTATTCTGTATCAGTTGAAGTTTAGGGTTTGTTTTCGCATTTATTTTCCACCTCATACAAGATGTTTAGGTAAAAAAAAAAAAGAAAATAAAAAAAAAAAAACAGAGAGAGAAGTCTGGGAATTTGTCAGCCATTGTACAAATCTGACTCTGTGAATCTGTACTCTGATATAGCATGCTGTTTCAGCCAACAAGAACATGCATTATATAGCAACTTAGCCACAAACCTTGCATGGGTCTGTTTGTGAGAGTAACTGTGGGTTTAATGCCTTGTCCTGGTTGTGCTGGGGCGACAGTTCTGACTGCTATCTGCTGTCCAGGTGCTAGAGTCTGTGTGACTTGAAGAGTGGTAGGTTGAGGTGACTTCACTGTACGTTGAACTGTAATTCAATTTATCATAGAAATTATTGTCAATAAAAAATTTTATATGATGTTTATATTTGAAAATGTTTTATCTTAGTTTAGAATATTATCCCACTTTTTTTTTTACTTAATGGTTTGTATCTTATTTTTCTGCAGTTAAAATGCAAAATGAGGCAGAAATTAAAGTACACTGTTTTCAACAAGTTTTAAAAGAAAATTGCTAAGAAGCTCATTCTTTTTTTCAACACAAGCCATATTCCATTACAGAAATGAAGAACTGAGCAACAGAACCAGCAAAATTTCAGCCAATGCTTAAGTAGTCAAATGTTATTGTATCTGAGAATACTGAAATTATGAACAGAAAACAAAATTCTTTACATGAACTGAGTGAAGGAGAAAATCTGGCCCACAATAAAAGAAATTGGAAATACCGGTAACCTCACCATTTTCTGAGTTTGAATATGCACAACTTGAGTTTCTAATGCTGACTTTTTGATCATGAGCCCCTAATAAACTACTTGGTCCCACAATTTTCAAATAAAATGAATATGGTAGCACCAAATGTGAATAAACCTTCCTTACTTCCATCTGCAGTTCTCTGAAGCTGTTGAATGGATGCTGGATTAATGACCACATTTTGAGGCTGAATTGGTTGCAAAGTAGTCGTCTGAGGGAGAATAGTCTTTGCGGCCAGTGAGGCCTGACCAACAGGGATCCCACCAGTGACAGTGGTTGCAGGAAGGACAGTAGTCTGTTGGTTTGGTAATGCTGTGGTTGCAGGAGCAATCTTTGTCATCTGCATGGTGTTGGGTGCTGCCACATGAGTAGGTACCAAGACCTGAGTGACAGGTGTCATGACAGTTGTTGTTCTCATCACAGCTATCTTGCCTTCCTGGATTGCCTTTTGAAAACAATTGGTTTAGAAAAAATATCAAATTTGATATGTTTTTGTTTGCAGTTCTTTTTTCTGATCCCAAGGAAGAATCTCACTCACCACTCAGACATTGTATCTTGATCACCAGGTTGGGTGCAGTTTGCATACATAATACATACTATGCACCCTTCAGATATTTACTCCTTTTCAGAGGACAATTTTTTCATTCATGATTGAGGTTCTTACGGGGTATAGTTCTCTTTGTAAGGAGATGATTCTTGGGATTTGAAACTGACATGTAAGGAATTTTGCTAAAAAATCAACAAGTAAATGCTGTTGGAAAATGTTTGGGCACATCTGATCAAGGTTAGATAAAACAAAGTGGTTTGGATCCAAGTTCTTTTCAAGTTTTTGGGCCAAAGATGTCTATGCCTATGGTCCAAAAACCTTGGTAAAAACATGGCTCCACACCCATCCTAAATAATTCAGTATGCACAGTTAGCAAAACTTTGGATCTGTGGTCATTTCTAAATGTGTCCATATGCAATTTTTTCTGCTGTGTAAACAACCTTTTAAAAGGCGATTTTTATTCAGTTCTACAAATCTAAAGCCAATCAAAGCAATCACAATGGCTAATTAGACCAAAGGCAAGTACAACAAGGGACCAACTACAGTTCAAACTCAAAATATTCAACTAGCACCTGGAAGGGGAAAATGTTGATAGTCACAAATCAAATAACTACAGAAATGCCAGTCCTTGAAAATGTTTTCTTACCTTTTCATTTTCTGCCTTCAGTCTACGAAAAAGAACCTTAAGCCGTTCAACTTCCTTTGCTTGCTCTGGAGTGTACGGACCTGGGCCATATCCCTGAGGAGAAAGCAATACACCCTTGAGGTATATGCTGATATTTACAACATATTTGACAAGCAAGCAATATAATGAGCTAAGCTTAGTTTCAAGCCAAGTTCATCAATAAGTCCTCTGAAGCTTTTCAATGGTAGAGCATCTGTCTGAAAAATTCTTCAATCTTAGTCTAAAACTTGATATTTCTAGTGCCACACATGCAACAAATGATCACATGTAACATCAGACATGAACAATGATTTGTAAACTATCAATCTGTCACATCCTAACATCGGTATACATATTCTCTTTACTGTTCTTCCAACATTTCTTTTGTGCTGACAAGGAGAATTTGTTTAACAATCAAGAGCTTGTTTAGTTGGTGATCAGTTCCTTCATTCTTGTGACCTTATTGTGTGATTCAGGGGTGATATTGTAAGGAGAGATTGTGTGCTGCTCACTGTCAAAGGGTCACATTTCCATATAAACTTTACACTGATTTTGATATCTTGCAAAATTAACGGCAATCTTGATTTCGAACGTCAAGTAAAACCCTAGTTTTGGTTTGTATAACTGCAATTTCATGTAATATGATTAACTCCCTTCTTATCAAAACTAACAAGTTCAACAACTTCATCTCCCTAATCAACAATATCTTCATTGTTCTGAAGTGATTTCGAAAATATAGTATCCCGAATATTTACATGTATCTGTTCATGCCGACGAAAATTGTACGGAACCCCTCAGATAACCCGACACTGATATTTACTGAGTTCTTCCTTGTCTAGTTAGGCTGGAAACTAAATTCCTATTTCCTTAGCTAAACATAGCCCACTTTCGTTAAAATATACTGCCCAATAATTGCCCCTTCAATTAATGATAACTAAGCTTGAATGCAAACCTGGATTCTCTTTTGAATATCTTGCAACACCTCGACGATACTTTTCTGCTGTCCAGTCTTTGGAGAGGACGAAGCAGTCGTGACAGTTGGTAGCGACTACCGATAGAAAACGAAATCAAATATGTCAAAATTGTAAAACGATCTATCAATCTAACAATCTAAGAGAACGAGCACACACAAAGCTTCCTACTCACCGCCATGATAGCAAGTGGTTACCAAGCTAATTTTAAAAGGCGCGGCTGCCAAGGCTTTGTAGTGAAAGCAGCCATGTTTTACTCTGGCAGTGGGTAACCTTCGTTGTTTTAACTTGATTTTCAAATTTTCTCCGTTTTGAAAATTTGAATTTATCATAATGTCTCGTCAATCGACTGTTCGTGCCGACAATAGAAAAGTGGTGAGTTGTTTGGTTCGTTTGAAGACTTCAAAACCAGTGTCATGAAGAGCCAGGATTATTAACGAAGGCAATTTGATTTTCACTCTTATCTAGAGTGCAGAGCTGTTTGTCCTGACGCACGGAGCACTTGTAGCACAGCTGGTTAAAGACTATGAGAGTGATGAAGAAGTGAACAAGCAGCTTGACAAAATGTGAGTAGTTATTCAAAGAAACTTCTACAGAGATGTAATGTAAGCATGGGAAAGAAGCCTTCCGTTGTTAACCCCTGAACTTTTCGAAGTGATTTACATAAGACTTCTCCCTACAATATCCATACACTATCCAGCAAACAGGTAATGAGAATACTCCAACTCATCAGATTGAATTGTTGTCTTGATTGTATAATAACTTCTCATTACTAATCTACATGTAAAATGGAAATGTGTAGATGCTAGAGGGGAGAATTAACAACAAAATCTTGGGAGTGAAAGGGTTAAGTTATTACTGTGTAAATCATTCATTACAATGGTGACAGACTACCCTGGGAAAGTGCAAGTTGCAAGGGATTTAGAAGGATGAGGTAGTTAACAGCTTCACTGCATTTAGCTCATTAGCTCGTTAAAATCCACACTTCCAGAAATTATCTCCTTTCATTATCTCCTTTTTTTCTCTCAAAGTGTCAAGGAGTATTGTTACTTCCTGTGGGTGGTATATAGGTTCAATGTATGTCACTACCCACCCTTACCTAGCAATTGATCAGTTCTCATTATAGTTTACTGGGTACTGTCATTTTGTACTTATGGGTGGAAAGAGGTAACATGTCTTGCCCAGGTTTACAGTCAAGTTGCCAGAGAGTTATCTTGCCTGTAGTCATGTCACCTGAAACCTGAGTCATGTTGCCTGAAATTCAAGTGATGTTGCCCAAAAAAAAAAAGTCAAGTTGCCCGAAGAAACAAATATTGAAAATATCAGAATTTCAGACTTTATAAATAGGCAATAAAAATGAGAATTTTTTATCACTAAAGTGATAGTCCCCCCTGTTGATTGTTTCTAACAACAAAGGGAAACGTTGTTTGTTTCCAACAACAAAATGAGACATTGAGAAACTTTATCTTGGTTTCTAACAATACCATGAAGACTTTGACTACACAGAAATCGATTGTATGGTCAGAATTGAAATCTGTTGGAGTAATGACTCTAAAAAAACATTGTTTGTTTCTAAGAACAAAATGGAGCATTGTTTGTTTAGTATATACTTGTTTCTTACTCACAGACCTTTCATAAGCTTGAGAAACTTTTCCTTGGTTTCTAACAAAGCCACGAAGACTTTGACTACACAGAAATCGATCATATGGTAAAAATCGAGGTCTTTGCAATCCTTCGGTCTGAGACGCTGGTGCACCATGTTAGCTGCCCTGACGTTCTAGTGTGGTTTGGGTAGCTTCCCTTTCTTGTTAGAAACAAACAATGCTTTTAGAGTCGTTACTCAAACATATTTCAAGTCTGACCATACAATCAATTTCTGTGTAGGCAAAGTCTTCATGGTGTTGTTAGAAACCAAGATAAAGTTTCTCAAGCTTATGAAATGACTGTGAGTAAGAAATGATTACATACCAAACGAACAACACTTCATTTTGTTGTTAGAAACAAACAATGTTTCCCTTTGTTGTTAGGAACAAAAAACACTTTTAGAATCTTCATTTTGTTTTCAGAAACAAAGAGCGCTTTTATTATGATAAAAATTTCTCAACTTTATTTCCTATTTCAACGTTTCCCTTTGTTGTTAGGAATGAACAACACTTTAAGAATCTTCATGGTGTTGTCGGAAACAAAGAGCGCTTTATTGCCTATATACAGTCTGAAATTCTGATCTTTTTAGCATTTGTTTCTTTGGGTGACTTGACTTTTTTTTTTCGGGCAACATGACTCAGGTTTTGGGCAACATGACTTTGGGCAAGATGACTTTCAGGCGACTTGACCAGTTCCCCTTGTCCAAGAATGTAACACATTAAAGCATGTCACACCTTAGGCCTGTAGCTTTCATTCTGGGCTCCAGGGGCCTGTTTGGTGTAAGACTTACTAATTTAATAGGCCTGAGAAGCAGATGTTGTTGGCTGTCTTTCATTTGAGATCAGGATTTTGGCAAATGTAAAATTCAAACAATGAAGATAACAGAATGAGAAACAAGATGGACTGGTGTTTGAGCAAAGACTTACATTGTAATTTGGTCAAATTAGATGTAGAAATATTACATCAGGCCTTTAATGTTCCCTGCAGTTTTGAGAAACAGGTCCTAGAGCATTAAGCATAAGGACCACATGCTGCATAAAATGAGCAACACTCAATTTACTTAAGAAATTTAAAGAGACCACAGCAAATTAACGAGTGAAGTTAAAATAGGAGGATTTCAACCTCCTTACTGGACTTATCAAACTTTATTTTTCCCTTATTACTTTGGAAATGCACTTATAGGAAATAGACACCTTAAATAGATGAAATACTTTAGTTTGTAATGCAGAGGCATGTATCAATCAAAGAAATTACTCTGTATTAGGTTAATAAAAGGATGAAAGTGAGACCAAGGACAAAGTTGGTCAAATATCAAACTTACATTTTACCTAGGAATCTTGCGATACTCTTAAGTCATTCAGTTTGTTTCCTAATGTCAAAACTATCTCAAAACTGAAAATGGAACATAGTGTTGAATTAGAAATTTAAAAAATTTGCCATCTTTGTTCACATTCTTTAGACAATGCAAAGTTTGGTCATTTCACATTGATTTTGCAAAGAAATTTGCAAAGATTTATAATGCACCTGTACAGCCATTGTTCTGCTTATTAAACCTTTCCTTTAGTGAACTTCCAGTTGCCATTGCCATCATGGTTTTCTTAAATTCCATATTTTCCCAAAGAAGGAAGTGCGAATAAGGTGATTATTTTCTTTATAGGGGTTATAATATTGGTGTGCGATTAGTAGAGGACTTCTTGGCAAGATCCAATGTTGGAAGGTGTCATGACTTTCGAGAAACTGCTGATGTTATTGCCAAGGTTAGTTAAAATTCCTTGAAAAAAGTTTCATGAACTTCTCTACCTAAGAGTGCAGACCACATGAAAGTGATAGAATGATTTCTGGCAACATTTCTAATTGTCAGGTCTTATTTCACCTGAGGGACACTAAGTGTAGCTTAAAATGTTTTTGGTGAGTCAGGACTCACAAAATACGAAAACCAGAGAGAGTTGTCTGAGGTGGAAGTGAATTATAGAGTCCCAAGCCTGAAGGCTCGGAAGTATGTAAGTGTGCTATAATAATGAACAAAATCAGTGACCACACCATGTTGACTTAGTATTTTTTAACTCCCTATTTAGCAACAAATTTAAATTTTCAATATTCCTCTTCCCCACTTCTGCTGAAAAGCAGAGAAAAAATATATAACTGACAGTACCTCTTTAAATTTTCTTACAGTCTCTTGTAAATTTATTTTAAAAAATATATGCTTAATTTCTGAAATTGATGTTTTTCTTTGCTTTTTTTTTCCTTTTTCTTAACAGTTGGGATTTAAAATGTTCTTGGGTATTTCACCAGTGGTAACAAATTGGAGTGCAGCATCAGATGAATTTTCCTTAATACTAGACAACAATCCCATGGCAGAGTTTGCTGAGTTGCCAGAAGGACATGAAGGACTTCTTTTCTCCAACATACTGTGTGGTGTCCTGAGGGGAGCCCTTGAAATGGTAAGAGTCCAAGGCGTGTTGATATGTCCTTTCGAACAGGACGACTTTTACTGCGGGTTTGAAACTTTCCTTCCACTTAGTGAACACTTCTCAAATTAAATTAATGGATATTGTATGGAGAAGTTACATGCTAATCACTTCTGTGAGGTAAAGGGTGAATAATGCACATGGAAAAATTAGGTGGTTCTGATTGGCTGAAAACAAGTGCATTTTCGTGTAACACATATGCAAAGTTGCAACACGAGTGCAAAGTTGTAACACTGGTGCATGCTCTCAAAATTTTGTCTGTCTCGACTTTCTGTGAAATTTTTTCATGTGCATCATTAACAAGTACTAGCATGATTTCTCTTGCCATTTGGTGTGATTAAAGGGCTTGTGCAATTTTGTTGTCTTTGAAAATTTTACTGGAGCCTATTAACCCCAAATTGCACTTACAGTCATATTATATCATTTGCAAATAGCACCCAACTAGTATCTGGTAGGCATGGGTCTGAATCCTATCAAAGCCTGAATTTTGTCAAGCATCTTTTCTGCAGTTGCTTAAATTGTAGCTTACTTGTGAAGATCCTTGTTTTGCTTTAACAAGACCTGATAAAATTATTAGAACATATCAATAATTGACATTTTAGGCATGTAGTAACTAATATTACAGCTCAGTAATGAGGTCTGTCAAATTTCCTAGAAACCCAAAAATTATTGAGTTATCTCATAAATTGCTGTAAAGCCTAGTCTGTATCTCCTCGTTCTTCAAAAACTGCTGACATGGTGGAAACAAATAATCTTTTTTTTGCATTATTTCCCTCTCAGGTACAAATGGAAGTTGATGTTTGGTTTGTTCATGATTCGTTAAGAGGCGACGAGACAACAGAAATTAGACTCAAGTTTATAAAGAAGTTAGAAGATGCTCTCCCCGCTGGCGAGGACTAATACTGCATTTATACCATGTATAACACTCTGTATAGGAGATATTTTAAACGAAAAACTCAAACAACGATTGTCTGCTACTGAAATGTTATGCAATCCTACATTTATTAGTAGGCTTTGCGTGTTGTCACGGATGATGAAAAATTTCGGATAGGTAATTTTAATGACTTTCTTTGAACCAATGTCGAGTTGATTGTTGAAATATCGAGAAGTTTTTACTTATGACTTGATTAGCTATTTTGGTGTTTAATTGTAAACTATGTTATCACTCAACATTCAACACATCAGAAAACATCTCATTTCTCCTTTAAAACACGTAAAACAATTCTTTGATGAAATAGATGAAGGAATACTTGGGTTATTTTAAATTGTTGTGGTTAAATATAAATGTTTTTTTAGAAATCAGTTTATTGTTGTCAGCAGACGAGGAAAAAAAAACCACTCTAGAAACAACTCGTTTAGGCCTCTCAGGCGCGTTCTAGTAGTGAAGAATTTTCCACGACGTCACTATTGCGTGCTGTAATACATATGACATTAAATTTTAAATAGCTTTGCAGGATATTTTTCGTAACTGTGTTCTGACAAATTAGTTTTTCGTAACCACAGATTCCTTAGAAGTGAACTAGTATACGTAGTATTATAAATTATGGCATATACCCCTAATTGAAAAGGAGACAGCGAGTTTAATTAGACGTCCATCACAAAATATCGAACAATAAACATCCTTCCTCCTCCTGACAGAAAAAAGATGAAAAACATGCAAAACGGATCTATTTTGTCTAAGACTTTTGAACCTTCTGGGCAAGTAGCTAAGAATGTTAAAAAAAAAAAAATTAAGAGACCACATGGAGTCTTTTGTAATTTTTGTCGGTAGTTGTCACAAACATCGTTTTTTTTTTGTCAGGTGTTGCTAGGAAGTTTTCAAAATATTTCAAAAGATTTGGATAGACATTTCTGGAACAAAAGCGTTCGGGAAAATTTTAAAATTATTTTCTAAGCAATCATAGTACAGAGTCTAAATTAATTGTTTTCGAGATATGTAATAGGTAAATGCTTGTCCAATATATGTCTACTATGTTTTCAGTAGAATACACAATTTTTTCATGAAAGGCTGTTTATAGACGGAAATAGCCAGGGGAGCTGAAATTAAATCTAGATACTTTCGCATCTGTTCATGCCTAGAGACCAATCTTTGTCTTCGTTGTTTTGAACGCCTCTGCACGAAATGTTTTCTTCCAGTTGTGTTAGTGCTCTCTGCAACTGTTGCACAGCCCTTTTTCTTGTCAAGCGGATGTTTTCGTCTCGATTTGCTTCAATGCCATCCAATTCGATCAAAAGACGCGTAAGTTTTTCTTCAATAGCTAGGTACGCCTTACTCTTGCTACTTTCATCAAAAGCAAGTACTTCCTTTTCAAGCTTTTCTGCTTTCTTGAGAATACTTTGAATTATTAAAAGTTTATTTTTGCTTTCATTTTCAACTGAAAATTCCAGTGGTAATGAGTCTTCACTTTGAGACTCATCGCCTTTGTCTGTGTATTCTTTAATGTATTCCTTAAATTGTTCAGTATTGGTCTTGGTGATTTCCTCCCTAACATCTCCACCGCCGTTGAAATAAGATTTTCCCAAAGCTTCTTGGCTCGTAGCCATATCGAAGTAGTCCTTTTTGTCAAAACTAACGGCGCAAGCGTTGTCAATGTCGAGTACAGTGTAATTATCCTTCTTCATATCGACCTCAGCTTCCTTGGTAGTTTTTTCTTCATCTTGAACGCTTTCTGAGCCGCAGGCATCTTCTATTTTGCCATCTGCCTCGATCACTTTATTTTCTTTTAGAATCTCCTCTCCGTTTTCACCCCCACCTTTTACTTTCTCATCGACTTCAACCTGAATGGGAATACTGAAAGACGTCTTGGGTAGAGATATTCTACTAATCTCTGGCGCGGAGGGCGAAGTTTCTCGTAAACTTCTGGCACTATACGTATTTCTTCTTCCCAGTCTTACAGGAAGACTTGATCCGGACAAGTAATGATCTTCAAACACCTTCTGCAAATCTCCAACAAATGGATTTTCTCTGAAAAAATGTCTTCTTTGTTCTTTTCGTTCGGTGTGATTTTGTTGTTCACAAGGCTCATCTTCACTCGATTTTTGAACTCGCTGAAAATGTTCAGGCAAACTATATTTCCACAATTTGTATTGCTGATTTTTTATGTTTCCATTTTTCCTTTGTTTCGACGAATCATCGGTGTTTTGTGTGTTTTCGTGTGCTGTCTTTGAAGATCTTTCTTTAGAAGCCTCGCACGGGTTTGAAACAGTTTCCACGACCAATTTCAGTTTCGGTCTACTGGGCAAACTCGAGGATCGAGAGAAAATGCGGGGTTTTCCCTGCTTGAACTCGGGGTGAACTGTTACCGGGATCTCTCTGCTCATAGTTAAGTCTCGACACGAGTAACTTAGTCATCTAACAAGACGTTGTAGCGATTGAAAAGACATAAGGATTAGAGATGAGTCCCAGAAGATGAGGGATTTAAAGAATGGAAAACAAATGCTCGCGGTATTGATCATGTTGATTTACTACTTGAACTTGGTCACGCATACTCAAGTTCACGCTGGGTGCACGCGCGAACATCGTTCTCGTTTTTACCAGTAAAAATTTTGCAAGTATGAAAAAGTATCTGCATCAAATAAAACTGCTTTATGATTCTTAATACTCTAATTTAGGTACCGGTTTTCTCAGCTTAGAATTTCCGTGCTCGACAGAATCTAGAACATCGATACAAATGGATCTTTCTAGAACGTTCGATCGCTCAACATTGTCAAAATATTTGTGGCAATAACTGCGATTTTAAACGTCGTGTGGGTTGACAGAGACTGCTTTCGACATTGTCAACAAAGCAAGACTAAGGTTTGATATTGTCAAAAGAAAACTTGATGATGTTACGTTTGCCCTCCGATATTCCTAACTTTTTTTCTACAACTCCCCAGACCTGCTGGTGAAAACCTGGTCATCTGATAGGCGGATTTCCTGTTTCGTGGCGTGAAGTCTGAACTTTTCGCGAATACCTGACTGAAACCTGATTCTTTCTTCCTCTCTTTGCAATTCACGCGGAGTTAAGAGCCACGAATATCACCCGATTATTGAACGAATATTACTCCTAAAATTCCGGTTTCTGCTCTTTCAACTTCGTATTGTAGCTCATTTCTTTTGTATCTTTAGTTTGTTTTGAAATGTGGTGTCTCTCTTTATTATTCAATCTACTTCCTTTCATCGATAGCGCCCTCTCCAATAGGTCGGTATGTATTACGCATAAATGCCGCCCTGCCGGCTCTTCGCGTTACCACCACTCCCCCTCCCCGCCCCCGGTCTCTTCTTGCGTATCTGTTCAGAAAAGGTGGGGCAAAATATTGTTCAATTGTAACAAATCCCACGTTTCCTGACTGAAAATTACATTTCCATATCAATTCAACGTTTCGAAATGTCAGGAAAATGCGGAAGATGAGAGCTCAAGGAAATGTCTATTGGAGAACGTGACGAAGGTTACTGCTAAAACCGTGATGAACCGCACTGGACTCCAGTCTTTTCGCGCGGTCATAATGGAGGTTGTCGGAACTTTCTAGCACGGCACGACGTTAACATCTTTGCCGTTAATTTTCATCGTCAACGTCACGATTTTATTATTATTTACCCTGGATAAAGGTCTGGACCCATCTGTGCAATAAAAACTTATGTAACCGGGTCGAAAACAACTAGAAGTGAGTAGTTCCGCAGACGTCCACAAAACAATGGGGAAAGATTATTACAAGATCTTGGATATTCCGCGCAACGCAAGCGAAGACGAGATTAGGAAAGCTTACCGAAAGATGGCTTTGAAGTATCATCCAGACAAAAACAAAAGCACTGGGGCAGAAGACCAGTTCAAAGAAATAGCAGAAGCGTATGAAGTTCTTAGCGACCCTCAAAAAAGGGAGATATTTGATAAGTACGGTGAAGAAGGCTTGAAAGGAACTGGCAAACCTCAAGCGAGTACGACAGAGTTTAATTTTCAAATGCCGCCTGGATTTACAGCTTTTACTTTCCATGGAGACCCGATGTCCACGTTTTCAAGAGTCTTTGGACGAGACGATCCCTTTAGAGGTAGGTCTACATGCATTGAAATGTCGAGATAATATCTCAAGTTGAATATCGCTTTGAAAATTTTACATGCTAATTCAATATAACTGAAAAGTTTTGTTCGATGCAATACTATGCATGGTCGCCTTCGGTTTTATTGGACCTCGCTGCACCTGTTATATTTAGAGTTGTATGCTATTTTACACAAAGACGTTCATTAACACAACTCAATTTTTTTTGTATAACTTTCTTCAAAATTGTTTCTCTATTTTATGCTCTATTTTTGCTAAGATGTAACGTCAATCTTCCAAATGATGAAGTGTTTTCTAAGATGATTTCGGTATGCCTTCCCCTTTCATGGTCGTTGAACTATAGAAATTAGCCGTAGTTGTTAATAAATTTGTTCTTTGGTGCCAATTAAATTTATGGACTTGTGGCTGGGGAAGGAAAATAATACCATTAGAAATAGCCCATTGTTGTTAAACAGACTGAGATAAACTGCTACTGTCATCTAAGGGGGCAATCGCATGGAAAATTAAGGGAACTTTCTAGAGTTTTTATTTTAATTGTTGATTTAGGGAAGTATTCAGAGAAGTCAGTTTAAACATTATCCCTAGCTGAAAAGCTATTGAAATGTATTTTTCTTGGAAGAAATGTTGCTTTTTGGTCTAAATTTGACATCAGCTGGAAGAAACTAGAACATTTTAAGTCAGGAAATATTCATCATTCTATTCTGGAAAGTTTTTTTTTCCTTTTAAAAAAATCTCCCTTTGTGGTATAGAGTTGCAAAATAGAAAAAATCAGTGAAAAAACTAGAACATTCTGTTTTGTTTGCAAACTTAATGAAAGCAAACATTCAAACATTGTTGTCTGGGTTTATCTCATAAAAAAAAAAAATAGGCCATATTTTTCTTGCTATGGCTCAAGAACTAAGGAAGAATTAACTCATCAACATTCTTATTTCTTTAGCATGGTATTAACAGGGTCAGTTTGGATATTTTTTGCACTTAAGTTTAAGAAACTTGTGCACAAAACCGACTGATGTGCTCAATTAAGTTCAGTTTCTGGAGAACACAATTTTCCTGGTCCTAGCTGCCATTGTCAGAAAATTTTCACTGTGGTGCAAAAAATGAGAACACCTCTTTCTAGCAATGCATAGGAATTTTCTGGAAAGTCTACTTTACAACAGTGATTGTTATAAATTATTCACACTAATTTAGGTCCATTCAATACAGAATTTAAGCTATTTGTTCCTTGTGTCTGTATGATTTTTCTAGAAGCTTTTTATTCCTATTTCTAACTTTAAAAAAAACATATAGCATAATTTATAGGGATTGAATGAACCATTTTTTCATTTGCTCTATTTTGCATTTTCTGAAAAAGAGTAAGGGATAATTATTGAGTTGTGCAAATTGCTAATTTTTGTGTTCTGGCATTCTGAGTGTTAGTTTTGTGGCATGTTTTAAAGTTAGACTGAAGTGGTGTGCAGGTCTTTCCAGGTGGTCCTTTGATGGGGAAGTATGCTCCAGAAACCATATGATTATGATCTTTGTCAAGTGAAAGAAATTCGTAACGAAATGTAAAATTGTTTCCATATGTGCTCTAATTTGACTTTGGACACAGCCATTTTAAAAGAGAGCAGCTGATTTGCCACACAATTTTCTAAATAGCATCATCTGTAGTTGAAGTAAAGCATATATAGGACAATTTTATGTTAAGTTAATTTTCTCTTCAGATTCTCAAAATGCACTCAGTGTGCCATCTACTAATAAATTCACCTATACTTCTAAATTGCTGCAATGAAATGTAAATTTTGGAGCATACTTTTCCTTTAAATTGGAAGCCTTCAAACAGAGACTTTTGTTCCACCTTGATTGCAAGCACCTTGCTAGCCATCCAGTTCTAATTTGAAATTTCTTTCCCAGTCACGGATGTACAGATTATTTGTTGTAGAAACTGATCAACATAATGTTTTTAAGTCTTTTGTGTTTTGTTTATGGATATATAACTAATGGTGCACTCTCTACTAGGAATGTTCGATCAAGGTTTTGGCATGCAAGGTGGGGCATTTGGAGGAGGTGACTTTTCAGATATGGGAGGTTTCCATTCCAGCTTTCGTCATCAGAGTTACCCTGGCTTCAGTCGTCAGAGATCATCATCCTTTGAAGATATGCATTCCTTTGCTCGCAAAAAGGCTCAAGATCCTCCCATAGAGAAATACCTCATGGTGACTCTAGAGGAGTTGTTAACAGGAACTACCAAAAAACTGAAGATCATTAAAAAAGTTTTGAATCAAGACCGAGTGACAACTCACCCTGAAGAAAAGATTCTCACCATTGAAGTGAAAAAGGGTTGGAAGGAAGGAACAAAAATTACTTTCCCAGAAGAAGGGGACCAAAAACCACACACTGTTCCTGCTGACATCGTTTTCACAATCAAGGACAAGCCCCATGTTAATTTCAAACGAGATCAAGATAATAACATTTTGTACACTGCTCCCTTATCTCTCAGAGATGCCTTAACTGGTCATACAACAGCTTCAATGGTACCAGTTCCAACACTGGATGGACGGACTGTCAATATTCCATTAAACAATATCATTAAACCCGGGGCAAAACGCCGAATTAAAGGTGAAGGTTTGCCACTACCCAAGAGGCTGAATCAGCGAGCTGACATGATGGTGGAATTTGAAGTTGTGTTTCCAACACAACTTTCTACATCAAACATTGATTTATTAAAGAATGCTTTACCTGAGTGAGACAAGAAAACTTATTTATAAGTGATTATTTATTTATTTTTCCAATTTCACCACAAGTGGTTGATTGACATGAAAGTACTCTTTCATGGGAACTGTTTCCCCTTGTTCTTTTAATAAGAATTAGGAGTGTTCTTAACTATTTCATTCAATGTTTTTTTCCAGTTGGGAAGAATGACAAAAAGGGAAAAAGAGTGTTAAATTAAGTTTCTAAGTGTGACAAAAAACTTTTCAAGTTTGAATTTATTTGTGTCAAATTTCACTGTGACTGGGTAGATGACTTGTTCGTTCATGATAAATGTTGTTAATGTTTGGATCACTAGAATAGCAGTGGTGGGTAATTATTTTAGTCACCCCTTAGTTTTATATTGTCACCTTGTGGTGAGGCAGTAAGGACTAGGGTGATCATCATCAAGTTGTTCTGATTTTTCAGAGACTGTACTTTATATTATGATCATTGCTTCCAAATTTCTATGTCTTGCATACACTTTGCTTTATCACTTTGCTTAGTGAGAGTGTGGAAAATTGGCCGGTGAAAATTTGAAGACCAAGTAATTAGCGTGCTAATTGGGTGAAAATGATTATGTTAAAATTAATTTTTCAGCTATCAGAATGAATGATTTTTGCCCTCGTCATAAATTCATAGATGATGTTGTTGACACAGACCAAAAAAACAAAAAACAGAAGCAGGCTGTTGGTATTGGTGTGCAGTTTGTAAATAGATACCAATATGTTTGGTTGGAACTGTGGATTGATAGTAAATTATGTTTTGTTGTTAACCTACAAGAGTTAATGTAAAGCAAGTCAGGCAGAGTCCTTATGGTAGGGAATCCAAAATTTAAGTAAAAATTAATATAATTGAGTGTTAGCTCTATGGGTATACACGACAAAATGTTTTATCTTTTTCCACTTGTATCAGAAATGAGTACTGAGTGTATATTTTCTTAACTTATTAGGAAAATAAAACATGCACAATTGAAATCATTTTGTAATAATTATTATCTTGGAGTATGACCATATGAAAGGACCTTCAATCACCCATGACCCATTCTGCAGTAAGGCTCTTATGAGAAAGGGATGGAGATGCTGAATTACAAATTTGAAATGAGGTTACCTGAAAAAGAAACCATTCCAGGCATGGCACGAGCTTCATTTCACTGATAAAAAGTAACCTCTTTTTGATATAAAAGAGCCACCATGATAACGGTTTTGTCCACAAATCTGCAAATTTTCCCTTGTCCTTGTGACCAGGACTCTAAGATATGTTCCCAGCTAGGATTCCTGGCTATCCATCTCTACACCATGACACCAGAATCTGTATTTTACATGTGAGAAGAGGGAACCCTACCCTTTTGTATGGAATCAGCCTTCACTAGTTGATCAACAGTTCTTTATGACAGGATGGAGTTTTGACCTTTCCACTCTCAGGGGTAACCCAAGTGTAATGTGCTGCAACTGATATATAAGTCAGCTGCAGTCATAGATTAAATTCTAGAGAGAAGGCCACCATTCTATTAATTTTAATATTTTTTATTTGTAATAAATATTAATATACATTTTCCATGGATGATATAACATGAAAAGGAAAGAGAATGTTTTGTACATGTTTTCTTAAGCATCTAACAACGTTCAATATTATTAATGACTAACTATCAGAAAGTTTAAATTAAGGAAGTTTTTGTTTACATTAAAAACAAACAAACAAAAAAGATGTTGATAAAGTAGGAGAGTACTACCAACCACTTTTTCTGTCACACCTCCAAAAAAACTGTTTTCATTGATGAGACTGATTTTACAGAACATGAACATTTAACCATCTAGCATAGTAGGGTTTTTTGAAAGTTATGCCTTAAAAGTTTCCTTCATGGTGTAAATTGATGATAAGATGCTTGAAGAGAACTGTTAGGAGGTGTATGTAAATGAGAGGATTGTGACTTAGCTCCAAGTTAAATTTTCCTGATAAAAACATCAAACTTCTTCAAGACCTACCACTTGTTACAATATAATTAATTTTTGACAATGTCCTCTACAACAAAAACTCTATGTACATCAAGTCTGTGATGGCACATAAGACATGCTGTGACAGCATACTGACCTTAAAACCATAACAAAGGTAACAAAGTTCATCCATTTTGACGATAATATTCACATTATAAAAGCTGGAACTTGAACTTGAGCACCACATCATCTTTCCTGGACAAATTAACTTGTTAGAGGACTTTAGGCCTGGGTCATGGGTGGCTGCCCAATTCTGTTTACTTCATAAGGGAGTCCCAAAAACTGGTCTGCAATTCTGCCAGCCTCTCTCAAGCCACTCAAAAGAGCTCCATGTACTGTGGCAGGATAATTCCTTATTGTATGCTCCCCTGCAAAGAACACTCTGGGAGGATTGGGTGGGGCAGGATTACCTGGAGGCATCCCTGATACTGGTGGAGGTGCCACTGGAGAAGCCATGAGATCATAGTCATTTCCTGAAGAACCAGCAGCAACAAAGGAGTAAGAGCCTCGTGACCACTCATCTGACTTCCACCTTGTTACAACTGTCTCTTTAGGCTGAAAGAAAAAGATTCAATCATGAAGTGCCATAGGCAGTGGTGGGGACTCAGCTGCTTTGCTTTCTAGTTGACATTGTCCTTAACACATAAAATTAGCCTGTGAGCAGGTCCTCATCAATGGAACTTCAACAAGTGCATTTCTTTCCTCTCAAATAAGTTTGAGGCCTTAAGTAAGACTAGCTGGCAGAAACTTTCAAGTTTACCTATAATTTCTAAATGTGGGGACCCAGCTAACAAGATTCTTTGCTTTCTAACATTCTATTTTGCTGCCATTTGGCAAACTCAAAACCTGGTTTCACACAATAACAATGAAAAGTTCAGGCTTAAGTGTTTTTTAAATGAAAATGGATGTCTGTATGATGAGCATAGTCCCATAACTAAATATTGTAAACAAAAACAAACAAAAGCTGGCTTTTAAAATATATGGATTTTGCCAAGGCTGAAAGTGAAGCTTCAGTTGGTTAACCCATGTAGACAGGTGGCAAACATAGAACACATCATCAAGTAAGAATTGTTGGCAGAACATAGTGCTAAATTCTCAGGAGAAGCCAATAAAGAAATGTATGGTCTGCTGTTGGGAGGAATAACATTCCAGATCTCAGCTGTGAGAAGGTTAATTTTCACCAGCCTTTGTATTTGAAATTTATCTCAGAGCAGGGGAGTTTAATGGGAAAAAGTAAGTAACAAACCTGAGGAACAGCACTGCTCCCAAATATTCCTTTTAAGACCGCAATAGCACTTCCCACAATAATTTCATCAGACACATTTTCCAGCTTATTGGCAGCTTCACCAGCCACTAGAGCAATAAGCACTGGTGACTTGTACAGATTCCAAAACAGGAAAAGCTCACCACGGTTTGCTGTTGTACTTCCAACGTGACCAAACAGGTTGGTGTTTGGATCCCAGAACACTCGATCAAAGCAAAGAACCACCTTATACAAATAAAACACAGCTGTTGAATTAAATTCTTATGAAGAGTTCAATATGAACTGCATAAATGGGAGACATGAAGCTCACTAATAAGTTCTCTCCTTCTAACATGGTAAAGTATCTGACCTACAAATTGAAGGATTTAAGGGTCACATATCTCCTATGTCCCAAACTCATAAAATACATCAACAACCATTGGTCAAAGCAATATACAAATAAAAAGCTATACAAGAGGAAATTATGGATCTAAAAGTTTTTTCAAAAGTTGGCTATATGGTAGGTGTGAAAATATCTTGAAACTTGTAATAGTTTTTCCTCCAAGTAACAGTGGAGGAAATCCAAAGTAAGTTAGAATTTGTGTGAAACCAAGATAAGCATCTCAAATATAATTTTACTAATATAAATTCAAACATTGATATTATATATTATATATTGATATTATATATTGTATGATATTAAGTTTTTTTCCCACCTTGTTTAAATTTCCAAAGCCCATTCTGTGTATAGCAGCAGTCTTCCACTCTGGGAGGGGAGGGTGAAACTGCACACCTGATGGATGGCTTTTGAGTACTCCAAGTGGAAGTGTTATCAACACAGCATCTCCCTTAAATGTCTGTGTTGTAGTGATTGATGACTTGCTTGTGCTCTGGGTGACAATTTCTACACCTAAAACACAGTTGACAGAAATAGGTGGTATATGGATTGGAAAATAACCAACAGACATGTTACTACCACACTGGCATAATGCTATGCTAGTTACAGACCTTTTCAGTGTCTTTGAGTTGTGGGAGCTAGAACAGGAAACAGGAAATGAAGAGAGAAAATAGACAGGAACTGGAAAAGGAATTGAATCAAGGAGTACGATGCTACATGGACTAGAAACAGGAACAGGAATGAAACAATGGAAACCAAAACAAGAAACAGGAAATAGAGATGTCAACAGGAAAGACTACATAAAAAAGAAATAATAAAGAAAAAAGGAAATGGAAAGGGACACAGGAAAAAAGAAATAGAGAGATCAACAGCATATAGGAAACACTAAAAGCAACAGGAAACAGGGATTTAAAATTAATCAATGATGGTGTAAGGTTTCTTATCTTGGATGGCATACTACCCACAAAGACATTAACACAAAGCAACACTACTCACCTAACTTTTGAGTTTTTCAAACCAAATTTTTGTTTTGGATTTTCAAGTAAGTTTCTTAAACACAATGGGCCTATGAGCTTTTTTGGAAGTGTTATTGAAACTAAAATCTATATACATGTATATCATCCATTAAGTTATCCACTGAGCAAGCAATGGCACATACCAGTTCTGTTATAGCGCACATGTCTCACTGCAGTGTTGAGTCTGATATCAAGTCCTTCAGCCAAAGCAGCAGGAAGACAAGAGTAACCATTACGAACAGTCATGTGACTGCCACTGAACTCAAAATCATCATCTTGGTCCCAGTGTTTAAGTGACAGTGATGTCAAGGGCGTGGCATTTGCAAACTCTAGATTAGCAAAATGCCAGTCTAGGATCTGTCGGTCTCTTGATGATAAGTAAACATCACTGTGAAATGACCATCAAAACAGATTTAACACTTCTAAATGACACACTGGGGGAGCTAAATCAAACTTGCATGCTAAACTATTTCATTGCAAATTCCAATTGATTACAAGGAAATTGCAAAACAAGAATACCACTTGTGTATTCATGTAAGCCTTTACACCAGATTTAACCCAAACTCATTTGAACAAAGTTGTTTTCTAAATTTAAATAATTTACCTCGGTGGGTTATCTTCAAGTTCTTCAAGTCTCTCCTCAATACGAAGCTGCTCCTCTGCCATTTCATCATATTCCTTTAATTGGATTTATCAAAAAAATAAAATCATGAGTGTTTTTTTTATCTTTACAAAAACAGCCATGGAACTTTTTATCCTTCAAACCCACCATAATGTACTTACCCTGCAAAGGGCATTCAGGTCTCTTAGCTTGCTTTTCACCAAAAACTCTGATGTGACATCCCTGTTAAGAAATTCAATAATCAGAATTATAACCTTGACACTTGAAGAATATTCAGAAAAAGCAAAACACAAACAAAGAAAACAAAAAGATCCTTGCTAAAATCAAATGCATTTATAAATTGCACTTACAAAAATACTGGAAATTAAGATGAGTATGCAACTGAATGTAGCTCACACACTAACATTCTTGTGATCAGAAAATGTGTTTCTATCTTTTATGGGGCAAGAGCTGTGCCATGCCAGAGCTTTAAAGAGCAATTGTTGTTGGAAATTGTTTGTTATGGAATTCAAAATTAACCTTAATCACTAGGATGTGAATTGCAATTCTCCCTCCTCATTACTATAAATTTCTATATAGAGCAATTAAAAAAGTTCAGTGTATGATTAAGCCTCCAAATGGTAATTTATTTATCTCTTCTTATGACCTGTCTGCTGGATAAAGTGCAATTACCATTCAGAGAGCAAGTTACCTGTTTGACACTTTTGGCAGTACAAGAATGAAAAATTTTGACATTGTGCTATACCTTGGTTCTTTGACCTTGAGGGCCTCTTGGTATTCCTTATGAGTTTGCTTGACTTTCTCCTTAATCTGCACCATCTGATAATAAAAAGCAAAACAATACTTCATCAATCAGAGGTCAGAGAGGTACACTAAATACAGAAAGACTCAACCACAGAAAACCCAGAGTATGTAACATGGTGATCCCCAAGTAAAACTAATTTACCTGGGCTAAGTTAGCCTTCAGTTGCTCTTGAATATTAAGAATCTTTTTTGCATGTTCGATCTGCTGCTCCTTAACATGCCTCTCTTGCATCCTGAAATCAAATCAGTACATACATTTGAACTCAATAGACCAAATTTAGATGAATAAACAGGTTTGCTCTTATTTGGAGGAATTCTCTTAAAATGGTACAAATGGTAGGGTTACTTGCTGTAAACAAAATGAATCAATCATACTACATGAAAGATATAATTATTTTAACTAATTTTAGCCGTGCCAATCAATGCATAACACCAAAATCAGCCAAGATAACAAAGAATTAGCTATAAACTGGACTAGTCAGTTTATAACCATATAAATTCATTGGTAACTAACTTGATCACAAGTTCCAGGGCATGGCCCAAAGACACAGGTTTGCTGTTCATGTAGTTAAAGTCAATTTGATGTGACAAATATGAGGTGGCTTCCAGCAACCTGTTGAACTCCCTTTCCACCATCTCATCTTTCTCTTTAGGTACCTGCAGAAAAATGCGATTAATGGGGGAAAACACTAGTGATAAAGTCACAATTGCTTCTTGTTTCGCATCTGATTGCTTGAGAAGGAGGTGTGTTTTCTGTACCAATAACAGAACAAAGTAAAGCCAAACCAGAGCAATCCCAAATTCCTTTCAACACTTAGTTGAAAGTTACTCTAAATCATGTGACACAAGAAAACATATGATTGTATAAATTAATGACAAAACTTGTATTTACACATGAAAATGATACACACAAATGCTTAAGAATGGAATTCACTGAATGGATGTATTTCTATTGCCAGCAATTTATAAGCTATGCTTTTTTAAGCTCACCTTTACCAAGAAGGGTTATTTGCAAAAAGAGGAAAGAGTTTTGAGAGTTGCTAATTTACATTTATTAAGAGTGGTTTTATGGTTTATATGCTGAGAGAAGAGAGCAGGAAAAACAAAAGAAGCTGAGCGCATTTAAAAAAAAAATGTTTAGCAATGGGTGTTGGTGACTGGGTAAGAATGAACGCAATTGACAAGTGCATGAAGGTACACGTACAATGAATGGCATATTGACTTCATTCTGGTGAAAAAGAGGAAAGCCTACCCTCACAGCAGCAAGCCGGCTGTTGGCCTTCTTTTCAAGTGGGCCCTTCAGGAAAAAATCAAATGTTAACTTTGGTTCATTTAAAACAAGGTGTATGTTGTCATTCCAGGTTTAGTTTAATTTAACATTTCTTGACTGTTATGTTAAATTTATTTTACCTTTTTTTTTTAATTTTTACCCTATTTTTAGTGACCAGACATTCTATAACATCATTATATTGCTGATTACAATAAATTCATACATGTAACTTATAATCCATTGTACATGTACCATTGGCACTTGCCAGAACTGTTAGCAACTTTCTAATGTTTTGATTAACACAATTTTGTGTCTGCTTAAACAGGTGATTTTGACTTTTCTCAAATAAAAAATAAGCAAAAAAGTCAGGGTGTAAAATTCAAATAGGGTAATTTAGAATAAAAACCAGCTTTTCAGTTCATTTAAAACATCAGTGTTACAATGTAGACTGATTCAGTCTACTCTTTTTCCCAATTACTTTTAGTGGACAATGAAGAAGAAGAAAACATGTCTGAAAAACCATAACCTTGAACTGAACAAACTGTACAAAGCTTTACAGGTGCATACACGTCAGGTTACTCAAACAGCAAGTTAAGAAGTTTTAAGTTTAAACTTTCCAAACCTAACCACACCAAACTATAATAGTTATAATAATAAATTGTTATAATTTAAATATTTAGGGAAAAATTTAAGTTTGAAATAAACTGCTAGGTAAAAGTTCATCACCCTAATAAACAGTAATTACTGGAGTCAATATTTCATAATAGCAAGACAATAAAACCTCATCTTTTTGGAAGGCAAGAAGTAAACTTTGTAAAGGGAAGTGAATTTTGTACATTATTTACAATCAGCAATTCCTCTTAACCAAAATGTCAAACCAGTTTTCAGGCTGAGGAAAACTATTGTTGATGACAAATTACATTCAAACTTTAATTCTTCCAAACTCTTTTTTCAGCCTAAAATGATTGCTAACCATCCAACACATCGAAAAAGGTATTTTAAATTGGCTCTTTTATTGAACACAGGTGGTAAATGATCAAGGTCCAATTCTCAGAAATTGATTTTTGGTTATGAAAATCCTAAATACATTTGACACTAAAGATGCTAACCTTTGATGACAACAGCATCATTTTTGACCACCAGTGAAATACTAGCTTGTGCTGAAAAGTCATTAATTTCATAAGTTTCAAAACAAGACACAGTTCATACCGACTTTCCATGAGTTTCATACAATGGACACTTTTGTCTAATCTTATGAAGATCCATATTGATTTGATTTGCCAGAACTGTCAAAGGATTTCCCCCTGCAATAAAAGAATGACTCCCTCAGCAAGTTTTCCTTTGTTAGTTATCATTTTTGACATACCCTTATCAACAGGCAAGCCAAATAAAGTAAATCCTTTCTTCTGATTGGCTAGCCAAGAGGAATATTCGTTAATTTTTAAATAAATATATTTTTTCCTTTAATGACCAGCAGGGTCATTCAAAACCTAAAGCCCTGCAAGCCATAAGCTTAAAGGAGAAAGGAAGAAAGAGCAACAGTCACAATTATGATAAAATGTTTATTGAATGAGTGAGGTCAAGCTGGACAGGACGTGTCTGGCTTGCTGAACTTGGTCAGTTTTTCTTGACCTTGAGCCAATAGTATTTTTCTGTCTGGCCCTTCCTCCCAGACAATAAGTACAAAACCTCAATGACTGTGAACAATAAACTTTGTGCTAAGATAGCCATGTAGTTTCTGGTCTCAGGTCACAGATACAAGATGTTGCATGTAAGTGTAGATTTTATGAAGACAAATTAAAACATTTTAACGCTAACAAGTAAATAATACCAACCTAACCCAGTGAGTACCATGGCTCCAAGATCTGCAATGTACTGTCCTTTACGGAATGTTGCTACCCTTCCTCCCACACGTTCCTGGCAAGCAATACCAGATTTTAAGTAATAATTATTGATAATACCACAACAAATATTCAACTATCAACAAATTACCCATTAAAATAATTCTTGAGATATTTTAAATTTCAACCAACTGAGTGTTTGAGAGTAATGCTACCTTACCCTCGCTTCCACAATAGTGACATCAATTCCAAAAGACTGTAACTGCCGTGCAGCTGCAAGACCAGAGATTCCTGAACCAACAACTATCACTTTGGGTGACTTTTTTACTAAAAAGGGAACCATACATTCACTTAACACTTATAAACTATATTCAACTCATGTCAGAAGTATTCAAATACGATAGGTATAAAAATTAAAAGTAACAGCCAAATTTTTCCTCCCATAAAGAAGAGTATAATTCCTGAAAACCACACCACTATGACTGGCTTCTGATTCAAACCCAAACCCTGGATAAAATTATTAGTTTTTCAGGGTTCTTCAAGGAATTTTTTTAATGTTGATGTAACACAGGTAAAATCACAGATCTTGGACATAAGGTTATAGCTAGCACCCTGAATTTATCATGGTCCACACTTTTATATATATAAAAAAAAGATTGACTCCCAACTGTTTGGATATACCTGACTGCACCCAGCTTGTTAGAAAGTGTCTATTCATGGTTATTTTGTATTAAAGTTCTTAGCTTATAGATGCAAAGCACAATGAAATCTCCACAGAAACATGTCTGTGCAGAAAGTATTGTTCTTCTGATCTGGTCTATAAAAAATTATTTGTGTGTCACATAAATGGTATGGTCTACATATTTCTCAAATACAACAACTTTGATTATGGATAATGAAGAAGTTCAAGATGAATGCTTAATCAAGATCACTAACCTCACATGTCATTCAAGGATTACACACACTGTGTAGCATATACATGTAGGATCAATATATACTGACATTTTACCCTTTATTATAAGTTCTACTTACATGCAGCTGGCATCTTAAGAACCTTGTATATTCCAAAGTTTATCAAGCCATATCGTGAAAGGAAGGCATGTACTCTTGCTGCAAGTTTGGGATCACCTACAGGGAAAGCAAACAAAAATTATCAATTTTCATAGCCAGACATAAACCTATTTAGGTTCTACGTGCATTTCATTTTACACAAGTAGCAATGAAAAATTGTAAACCTTGTGAAATGTCATTGAGGAAATATGTACACAAGCTATCTCTGAGTTACCAGTAACAGGTTTAAATCTGCACAATGATTCCAAATTCAGGAGTTGCTTTCAGGTTTGTGTGATCTTTGTGGAATGCCACAAAGATATTTTAACTGAATAGTTTGTGATCTTGTGTGTAATCTGAAAAAGCAACATGCCACCTTTGACAACTTGGCCATTTACTATAATTTCTTATTTGCTTTAAACTTTCAGACAGATTGAAAAGCTATCATAAAAATGTAAAAAAAAAGACATTAAGAGAATGTACAAGGGGAAGAACTTACTATTTTGAGGGTCCATTTGTGACATTGCATGCTCCAATGTCATCTGTTGTCGTGGATTTTCAACCCATAGTTGTAGCTTACATTGGTAAAAAAAAAACAACAACAACTTCATCAAACTTTAAGCAGAAGAATTACTATGCACTATGTCTGATAGTGACTGAGGGGTAATATCTATAGGTGTCATATTTTAAAATTTTCCTTGATTAACATGTTTTGCACCAGTTTATTTTTCACTTCCTAACTTTTTTATCATGATAATTAATCAACACCAGACAAAGACAAATCAAAATCAAACTGATCTGCAAAATCTCATCAAGACAATTTTGAACCACAAAATCCATGGATAAATTACAATAATTTTCAAAAGAAGTAAAATCCATCAATTAAAATAGGATAAAAATTTAATTGATTTCGCATACCATTCTATTCCTGATGTATAAAAACTGTTTCTGGACAGGGGGAGGGCCCTGAGAGACATCTGGGAAACACGATGCCTCTTGTGATGTCATCTTATCAAAAGGCAATCTACTTTGGAAAGCTGCACCCTCAAGTCCTGTAGGTGTAAATGTTGTTAGTTGAAAGGGACTCCCAGTTAAAATAATTCCATACAGGGAATGTCCATTTGTTTTATCTACATTTAGGAATTTCAATTATCTTCCTGAGACCAAAGGAATTAAAACTTCAAATGTCTTAAAATTATTTTGACCTGAATTCACTTGAAACTATAACAATTATGCTGAAATTTAAAATGAATTTCAGTTAAAAGCAATTCTTAATTGATGTTAGTTGTGCCACTATGTTGCCTCAATGGGAGCTCTTCAGTTGAAAGGGCTTTGAATAATAACAACTAATGACAAAAGCCAGAAAGTGGATTTGACAAAGCCACAAAATTACAAACATATGGTTAGTGGCTGAGGGTTCCTGCAAGGAAAAATGTCATGGAATACTATGAATCTTTCAAGCATTTGAATGAACAGTTTCGAGGAATATAAGAAAACAAGACAGATATGAGGCACAAGCAAAAATAGAGAAATACTGAGGATTGCACTATAATGTTTCAACTCCCTTAACAAAACACTGAGTGCACAATTTATCATGTTAACTAGCTCCATGATGCATGTGGATCATGTCAAATTCAACATGGCCATAAAACATGACTCAGACATGTGATGAATGGAATGATCTCTCTAAAACTGCATCAACATGCTTGTTAACTGCAGCATAAATCACACAATTTGAGCTTTACTTCTCCTTCATTGAACTCCAACAAGATTTAAGCATAAACCTAGCACAGTATACTTGAAAATAATGATATTGACTTGACTATTTCTTAAGTTTGGACGACTAATACAGTAGCTCTAGCTGCTATAAAACAAAGAGAACTAGCCTTCAGGAACATCTTCTTCATCATCCTCCTCTTCTACTTCACGTGGTTCTTCAGCCTCCATAGCTGGAGGGACTGGTGATGCCCTTGTGGTGGTTCTGATGATTTCATCATCCGACATTTCCTCGTCCGTCAAGTTAGCTAATTTTACATCTACTTCTGTGTATTCCACCTGAAGTAAACAAAATCCATTGCTCAATTAAATCAATATTTTTCTAACACAATCACCAACAACAGTAGCACAAAAGAAGGACTTTATTTCTTACATAGTTCAAACATTTGATATCAACTTGGCAACCCAAAAACCAAAAAGACTTTGAGATCTTCTCTCACATGGAAAAGGTATACAATTCATACAAACTCAAAACATAAACAAATTTTCATGAGACATGCCAACTTAAGTAAAAAAAAGTCAATGTCAATGTCAATGCAGCACTGACTCAATAAATGGATAGAAATTCAGAAAGATTCCATTTTGAAATCACCGGTGATCCTTATAATCTGATTGGCTCTCAAAAGTTTGATTTAATATCATCATTTTATTTTTTTTGCATTAAACCGCATATTTTTCCTAACCAAAGAGAAAGCTTTTTAATGACTAAAATGCAACAATCAATCAGAATTCAAGGCTTGTTTAAAGTAACAAATCAGTTTGTAGGAGAATGACTGAAACCTTTTGTAGGCTCATTACTAGATCAATAAAATAATTGTACTGAATTTTAAGATTTCAAAATGGATGTAATAAAGTGGTAATTAAACTGAATCAAAAGCCATTTTGGTCTGAAATCATACTTGTCCCACCAAACTGCACTCCACTCAGTTCAATTACCATTAATTGTTTTAAGTCACCTTCAAAGCAGACATGACCTTCACACTGGAGCTAAGTAGCATTATGAAACAAGAGGTTGCTTTCTAACTACTGAGAACTGTGATCACAATAATCACTATCAATGCTCAATAAAATTACTTGATCTAAAATCTATAACATTTAATTCTTTATCACTGAATGATTCAAACAAAAAAGGGACAAACTCCAATAAACACAAACACAAATATGTAGAGCAACCATAGAAGTAGAACTGGATCTAAAAAAGTGGTGGGTCCCCAGGTTTGGTATAATTCGAGTAAAGTTGAAGCAAGCATGATTGGTGTCAAACAGAGTTCATTAAACCCCTTGGCTTTAGCCAGCAAGGACAAAAGGATTTCTTGGCATCACAGTCAAGAGTGTCCACTCAGGCAATAGAACACAAAATTACGTAATAAGGCATCTTGCCTGGCCTCACTGATGGCTTAAATGCATACAAAAAAAAAAATTCACAATTCCCATCATCAACTGCAATATTTCAACTCTCAGGTGATGTAAATAAAACAATTATTTTTAATTTAGACAAGGAAACTGGCACATAAATTTAACTAAATTTATGCAGCAAAAAATCTTAGAAAAGGAAGCCTTTAGGGATGTGATATTTACGTTCAAATTTTGTGTAGCTGTTTCATAAATGCAAGATGGTTTGCAAAACAAAGGCATGGAAAAAGCTACCAGGCGCTGAATAAATGATCAGGAAAATATATTTTGTATCTAGCAAATTTTTCTTTACACTTTATGGTTACTCTCCTCTCCTCAGTAGAGTATCTTTTCAATACGACTGTGTTGACTACATGCCAGTATGAAAAATAATGCTTAAATTTAAGCGCTAGACAGAAATAATCAGCGCGAAAATTCATCAAAATTAACAGCTGAACACATGGAGAACGCGTGTTAGCTCATAAATACATTCACCGATTGCTTCGCTGTCTGAAGAAGAACACAAAGTGTTTCCGTTCTCTCGATCATTTTTATCTTTCTTATTTCACCCCCCCCCCCAAAAAAAAATTAACCACAATCGGGGAATACAGTCAATTTTAGACATAAAACCATGAATCTTCTTTAAATCGAGTTCAGAGAGCGTACGGAAGGAGTTCTGTTGTGTAACATTGGACAATTCTCTTACCTCCATTGTCAGAAAACGACAAATTACGCGCGGCGATTTCGGACAGAAATGGTTCGAATCCCTATCAGTTTCGCGTAATAAAAGGCACACGATTTATCTGAAATTTTGACAGGAATTTCCAAGCAAAAACGATGTTTGGGTCGTGGCTAGGAACAAGCGAAAAATCATCAGTCATTCCCCAATCTTCCCGCGGACAAAGGCTCCCGAGTGACCACTCCACTATAAAATATGTAAACAATCCAAACGCGCAAAGCCGAAAAAAAAATGAGTGATTTATTCGATGTTCCGGGAAAAAAAAGCAGCGATAGCCCTTTAATCAACTTAACGAGACGAAAGCTTGAACACTGGCTGAACATAACGAAGGAATTGTACATTTGCCGAGGAAATCTTCAAACGACTCCAACCCGTTGCGTGTTAGTGATTACAAAGTTTCATTGTTGACAATGTGACGTAGGGCTTCCCATTTCTGGTTTCAAAATCTTGTCGAAAATCTCTCATTTACTCTCATCCGAGCCGGAGCGAAGGAATTCAACAGTTTCTCCAACTTTTTCCCCTTTTCAGAATTCAGGAAATGGAAGCTAACACTTACGAGGAACTATCAAATATATTCTCTGAAACAAAGCCCATGTGACTCTGAACCACGAACCAGTCAGCTTTCATTGCTTCAATGACAGTTCGTTTAGTATTGCATAAATTTAGTGTCCCCGGATCGGAGGTCACGGTAGATTATACCGGAGATATTCGATTCTTAAGACTCCAAATGTGTCTTTCGTTCCTTGGAAAGACTCCATCTGTAACCGTAAGAAAAGGCTAAAGCTGAAACACAAAACCGTATTGTTGACAATAAATTGAAGAATGTTGCATAATATATCATGAATGACAAATTTAGATAATGAAGACAAACTGTGAACATACTTTAGGCCGCTTTCGCTGACTTGTCCTTCTGGCAATTTCACTTTCTAAATCGAACATTTCAGCATCGGTTCTTTGGCTCGGACTACCTCCATTCTGCCGTTTTTCTTCGAGACTGTTAGAGCCTGACTGACTTGCATTCACACCCTGACCTGGCATATTTGGTTTAGGTGCTATGAAAGGAAGGCCGACTGGAGGCTTAGGAAGAATTGGAGGTGGATATGAACCCGACATTATCAAATTCTGGGAGCTACTTGACCTATCTGGCCACTTTTGGACGAGCCTAGTTCAACTTCTAAGTTTGGAAATAAATTGTGGAAATTGGGTGAAAATTCAGCGTGATAATCTGGCTGAGAGGAATGACAAAGGGCCAGGTGGAATAACAACGTGAATTACGGCACGTGATTAAAAACCGCCAATCATTGCACGACTACGGCGCATGCGTCTTACCAAATGTAACAATTTCCATAGTAACGGATTATTGACAGAATCAATACAATGACTGTTAGATTTCCTTCCTTATATCTTATCAGCCATTTCCATTTTAGAGGCTTAATTGTATTCCACATTCGATCTTAAAACGTGGATGTGGTAAAACGATCATTAATCGATTGTTTTCGACTGAATCGATTGTGTTTTTTGCTATATACAATTTCTTCGAGAAGATTAGTACGTCATTGGCACGAGCTTAGCAACTGTCACTAAAACCCTTGACAACCAACCATTTCGATTTCATTTTCCTCAAGGTGGATCTGCCGATGTATTTTTGTAAACTTGGTTAAAAATAAAAGGTCCAATCGAAAACACACACCAATGTGCACAAACTGGAGGCGGTGCAAAGTCAGATTAAACTTTCAATGTCGATAAACAGCGCTGTGCGCCAGATGTTCTCGCCGACGCTATTGACATTTATAAGCACAAGTTCTGACCATTTCCTGTTCTCTTCTCGATATGACTGCCTTCGAAATTATCGATTACAAAAGATTCTCCTTGTTTAAATATAAAGGAAATCTTAAATATTAACGAGAAACAAACCACATGCAATATTTATGTGCATACACAGGACGCCATAATATCGACGTTTGATTGGTGCAAATTTCACTTCCCCGCGAGAGGTCAGTTGTGTCAGGGAAATACCTGTTCATTGCTCGTGCTGATATGAATTTATCACGAATGTTGACCTCTATTTACCATCTTCGACCGGCTCTCCGATTGAGCAGAAGGAAAAAGCAAATTAAAATTAGTTTAATCAACTTGAAAAACGAATTATCGGCCGAATTTTAGTAAGCCTCCTTCCGCTGTCAATCAATCAATTGCCTCCAGCAGTTTCTCCTTGGGATTTACGATGTTCCGTCTGAACATTGAGTCTAACTTGGAACAAGACTGAACATGTATTCTGGAACGTTCTGATATTTTCAAATTTCATACGTCCAACAGAGCTTTAGGGAGGAGAATTATTGTTGGCTGTAACCAACAGACCATGAAAATTATGCCATCGCGTGTGTTACTCTGACAATACATTTATTTATTGTATACAAGTTCAATTAAATCTCTGTCACCATGATCTTTCAAAAGCCTCTAATAAGAATTGGATAAGCATTATTCAACGAGTCATTAGGAGATTTTAATCTCTTAAAAGAGATTTTTCCAATATCTGGTCAATTTTGTTTGTCAGGAAACGAGCTCAAACTAAAAACATCAAAAGCACATGGGGTATTCGGCTTCTTAAGTGTTTCGCTGCCCTGGCTCAATGAATAGTGCATGTGCTATTAGCCCGTCTCAGTTTCTGAGATGTTGTCCTTGACCTCACTTTGCCATTACTATATTTATGTTTACATCAGAGTGCGGGCCTTTTATCGAGACATCTTCAACAGAGCTAAAGCAAGAACTCTTTCCAGTATCGGAACATTATTTAGTCCGATGAAAAGATGAATCTGAAAGGTTTCGAATTTTTCAATATCAGTAACAAAACAGAAATTCACAAATGAATAATGGACGGGCAAAAAACTTCGCTCAGAAACAGAAGACCATCATCCAACCTTTACATCGGGTTTATTTGCGTATGAGAACGCTCAGCTTAATCTGTTTACCGTAGGATAACTGTAGTCTGTGATGGAGTAATCTTGCAGTCATTCACCCGATAGGGGCGATAAATCCCTAAAGTAA
This sequence comes from Pocillopora verrucosa, assembly GCF_036669915.1. NCBI lineage: Eukaryota > Metazoa > Cnidaria > Anthozoa > Scleractinia > Pocilloporidae > Pocillopora > Pocillopora verrucosa. The sequence continues at coordinate 15,116,089 of NC_089320.1, read as the reverse complement.
ACCCTTCCTTTCTCCCCACTGCTTTTTAAGTGACGGTGTATCTATATGTGTCCGACTCAAATAAGGCCCAAAAAATATCAAACTGGTTAAACTTGATGAAATTCGTTTACACCCACCTTGATAAATTAAGAGTTTCCTGGGAAAAATCCAGAAAAAATCAGCTTTAAGCCATCCTCGTACTCATAAATTTGAGCCATATTTAAATCTCTCCATCAGACGACCAATGCCCACGATTAGTTGCTTCCACACCATTACAGCAGACTCCCCCTGATCTTTAGTTTCAAGCCTGAGATAGAAAGGCTGGCGCAGATCCGTTGCCTGGAAATCAAAGAGAAGTTGAAGGAAACAAACAGTCCACCACCACGAAGGCTCTGAACTCTTTAGTTCATGAGGTGACTCAAAGGATAGTTTTCGCCCGGGCATTGTTGTAGAAATAAAAGATTGAAACAGAGATTGCCGATAAAGAACAATTATGTACTTGTTGTGTAAAATATTATCCTGAAACTCATAAGAATAACGATTTAACACTGACCTTGAGGACCCACTCGAATCAGTAACGAGGGGGTCATCTTCATCTTCCCTCTCTACCCGATCAGTTATGTTCGTTGTGGCATGCACTCTGAACTCTATACCGGAAAGTCTGGGCTGAGATAAGATGTCTTCGGGAACACAAACTTCAGTCATCTTGTCCAATTAATTTGTTCTGTCTTTTTCGTTTTTCGTTATTCCCATCCATATCGTCAATAAAAAAAAGTGACTAACCTGATCGATCACCGGCGGCTGATAAATTGTTGGAAATAAAGCATTTAAGGGAGTCTATCAGTGATGTTAGAATCACGTTTTGCAATTCTTAATAAATTTTTTTTCACCCTTTAAAAGAAAAGATTTTAATTGAAAAGGATTGGACAACGATCTGCGCCCTTGCTGGGTGTTGTATTGTCGTGACAAGACAGACTCAACTTTCACGGTGGTCCCGTATACTCACCCAGGTATATATAGGTATCAGTAGACTGTAGTGGAAACTCGACAATTCTTGTAGGCAAGTTCTCAGCAAAGAACTATCATAAAATATCTTCGGAGGGTCAATTCTCTACTCACCTCTTTTAATAGAAGCCGGGACTGATCGATTCACTCCTTTAACTTTTCATTCCAAGGAGTGGCAAGAACCCACTATGAATTTCTCTATACATTATCACCATTGAATCAAAAATGAAGGTTCGGAGAATACGGGAAATAACCAATCACTTAAGACGCTCTTAATTTTTTTGAAAAAATTATCCTTGACGATACTAGAGGAAATGTCTCTAGAACAGTATGGAGAACATAAAAACTGATGCAAGGGCCACAGCCTGGTGTAAAGGTTAAACCAAATGCTGAAAGGGTTGTAAGGCAAAACTGTGAAAGTTACAGAGATCTCTTCTTACAAAATATTCCCAGTCGGATTAAGTAATTTGTGGTTCTTTCTTAGTTTTGATCACGTACTAGTGGAAGTATAGAAGTGGTTGAAATCTACATTTTAATAACCTCTCTTGAGTTAGTCCTAGATTTTTTGAACAGTTCATAATCTCGTGGATAGTCTCAACTGATACTGTATTGTCAATTTCATGTTTGCACGCACGGCGAAGGACCAGGAGTGAAAACTTAAGGAGCTCATCGCATTTAAGTTTAGGTCATAACTCTTAAATATAACATTTCAGGAAGCTTAACTTCCTGTCAATTTTGTTAAAATCGTTAAAACTTATTTCCTTGACGAAAGGTAGCAGAATCTTTTTCTTTATTTGAAGAGGACTTTCTTGCATTAGGTCATTAGTTTGGCTTAGAACTGTTCAGGCTATATCCATTTGATGAATATTGATTCGCAGACATGCAATCCAAAAAAATGTTGAGATATTTCCGTCTGAAGAGGTGTTGAGGAAAGTATGCAAATTTTCCTTGTTCCCAGTTCCTTTCAACTTTGTTGAACAAAGCGAAATGAGTTGTTCCTTTGGCGTCCGATGTTAATATGGTTGTGTTTGCGGAGTAAATTGTGTCTGAAATTCAAATATGGCTACCAAGGAAATGGACTCGTAAGATAGATGCTTTTTTTGTCGTTCTTTTAATTTCACAGCTGTTACTGACTGAAGTGTTGTTTTTCTTCCTCCACAGAACAGTCCAAATGCGGCTCTACACTCTTACTAAGCGGCAGTTTGTTTTGGTCTTCGTCTCGTTTTTCGTGGCTTTTTTCCTCACAGTTATCATTGGAATTGCAGGTGTGTCGCCATTAGTGAAGCTAATTTAATGTACAAAGCAGAGAAAAAGGCCTCTTCATGTATATGGGGGGTATTCGAGCGTTGGAAAAAGCGGCAAATTTTGCAGCCGCAGTAATCTAGTCAGGCAATGGCTCAACGATTTGGTTATAGCGGCTAGACAGCCTATAAAATTCCCATTGTACTTATAATCTGTATTTTTACTGAATATGTCTTAAAACGACACATTAAAATGGCTGGAGTTATCTCCAATCTTATAAGAATGGTCTTTTTCAGAATTGAACCAGTAAAATCCTCTGGCAGTGAAAATAAATAATTACAGGTCAATGATCAAAGTCCTGACTTTCCTTAATGACAAATTTTAAGTTCAGACGTGTTTTCTCGCGAGTTATCGGTTGCCTCGGTGTTCAGGGACGCTTACAAATATGAACAATCAATTTGTTAACATTTTGGGCAAAGAGCGTCTTTCGCTTCTGATCCCAAAACGAATGAATACTGCTCAGTTAATAAAAGTACTTGAAAATTCAGCACTAAAATTAATCCTCTAAGAATAGAGAATTTGCATAAGCTTAGCTCTGATCAATGTATGTGGTTCTACGTTTTGCAATATTTATTCACAATTGATTGGTTACAACATTAGTATAACTAACCTTGATTATATTTCAGCATCATGCTTCTCTTAAATTGTTCGTTAAGGAAGTTAACCAAATTGAAATTTGATATCAGAAGAATTCTGTTTCCATTGATAGTGGGTGTAACATATTCATGTACGCTTTCTCTTTAAAAACCATATTATCTCAGCTGATTTAAACCAACTGTATTGATTTGAAATAATTAGAAAGTCACAGCAGTTACCTTGAAGGTTGATGACATAAAAATTTGATATACATGACAAACTGAATTTAGAGGCACCAAGCTTTTAAAAATAGTTGTCTTGAAAACAATTTGAAAATTTGAAAACACTGCTTTAATATCCATATAGCCTTATGACATCTTCAATATTTCAAGCATAATTTTTGTTGCAAGTCACACTGCATGAAATAAGCAGATATTCTAATTGTTTGGTGAATTCATTTATATGGGGTGTAAAGAAATACTTGTGACTCAACTGTGATTGTAAAACTAGGCAGAATCAGTATAGATCTGTGTCTTTTGAAACACAGTGACACAAATATTTGAATAGTGTTTTATTCTGTACTCAACTCAAATTATATGATATATTAGAGCATATAAATCAAAGTAAAAGTTTATTGTTAAATTTTTATGGCTTACTGAGCAAGGTATGAGTTTTGCAGACTTTGACTGGCTTTAGTCGGTTTGTTGCTGTTTTGTCAACTCAATGTGTTACTCTCCACTGATTAACACAACCTGTCTTGACTCATGATTCCAGGTATCTTAACTTGCTCCTCTTGAACATCAGCATACATATTCTCTTTAATATTCTCTATACATTTCTAAGGGTGCTGTTCTTTTGTTTTATTGACTTCAGGGTAGTTAATTCATTGATTAATGCAACTCTGTGATTGAATCAATCATGTTTAAGATATTTCTAGAAGTATTTTAGTGTTATTATTGATGTAAGAGTGTAAGGTTGAAACTGTTTTATTTCTTACTTAAGTCAACTGTTTTCATTTGCTTCTTTTTACAGGACCTCGCATTATTGTTGAACATACCCAAAGTGCATCAAACCTTCACATACCAAGCGGAAAGTTGTCGGTGAGTAGATTTACATGCAGTTCATATGTAATGAGTACACCTTAATTGATGGTTTAGCATATAATAATGCAGATATTTGCAAGTTGTGAAGCACTTGAAGGGGCAAGGAAACATACAAGCAATCAGCAAGTTGTTTTCAAAATAACATGTTTTAAATTTAAGTATTTAAAGAGATCAATGTACAACTACTCATCCACTATGCAAATTTTTCCTTGACATTAAAGATGGTTAACAAATTTAATTACTGCAAAATCAAAACATGGGGTTTGCTTCCCTGCTGTTGTTAAAGTGTAAGTTAAAAGTTTTTAGTTCTTCTTTCATCTACAGACTGGGCCGTTTCAGATAGACACAGGTATCCTATCAACTTTCAATCAACAACTTTGGTTACTTTGCCAGATCAAACTGAATGGAACAAAAGCAGGTATACTGTAATATTGTTTTTAAATTGAGTATAAAAGCATTATCAGGTGTGTCATTATAAAATGTGATAGGTGTATGATGTTAGCTGAGCATGTGGCTGAATTGAATTTTGCTTGTATAGGAAGCATGACATGTTGCAAAGCAACATGCAAAAAAAGTTAAATTTTAAACATTCTGAGATTTTGAAACATTCTGAGATTTATGCTAAATATACCCTGGCAGTATTCTGCTAGAGCACATTTTAATATACATTGATTTAAAAATCAGTTCAAAAGTACACCTGTACTTATTTCCTGTCTCTTAAGTTACCTGAGCTGTCTACACCACTAATAGTTTAAGCACTGTACTTCCTGTATACTGCCTACTAGCTTCAGTTGACAACCGTGATTATTGTGGAAGTTGTAAGAAAATCTAGCTTATCAGTTTACTAAACAAACTGTATTAAAGCTGAATATTGCTTTTTGGGTATTGCTGAGTGAAATCTATTTTCTGAGTGCGATACATGTGAGACTAAAAAATGATTTTCACATTAAAAGATTAAGAGCTGCTCTTATTCTCATCTTACAAAAGAGCATTGGGGGATCCTAGAAATTGCCTTTTTTTTACTAATACATGTATTTCATGCATGTTTTTGTCATTTTTTTGTAGGGGCATCATTCTCAGACAGTTTTCACCTGAGTGTTAAGATTTATGGAAGAGCCAAGGACAGTAGTTATCATTTAATAGCTGAAACTCCTTTCAACAGGACTCGCCAGTTGCAATGTCAAAAGGTTTGAGGTTCTTTGCTTATTTTCTTGTTGTTATTATTATCAAGTTGATCTTCGTAGTCTATGGCCCTACACTACAGTCAATACATTTGAAGATGGGGTTTTCCCCCTGAAATTTTAAATAAAGAACAGGATATTACACAAATTTCTTTTGATCACACACAAATAATATGCAGTGCTGAGTCTCAATAAAGCAATTACATCAAGATTGAGTCAAAGAGGTTTTGACAATTGTTAAGTTTTGTTTACCTTCTACTACCTATACTATTTTTTATTCCAGTCATCAGCAACTATAAGCTACATCTGCAATTAATGGTAGTTAAATTAACTATTTTTGGTCAATTTTGCAACATTATTGAAACAAAACAGTCAACCAAGCATAACTGATTTCTAAATATAAGTACTACAATGTATTATTGTGTGATTTGGCCACCTTAGTTGACGAAAAAAGTGTTTGAATAGAAAGTTACAAGAATTAGTTCTCAACAAAAATTACTATAATGTCAAATGGGAAAGTTGCTCTTGCATAGCACACATACACACACACTAAAAATTCCAATATCCAAAATTTTCATCCTCTGAAGTCCATTGTAGAAAAAATTTATATTAAGAAGTATTTGATAGGTACTAAATAGCAAACTGTCCTCGGGTGAAATACAAGTAAATTCCAGGTTTACATGTTTTAAGTTATTGTCTGGTTATCTTTTTGGTTCCAGGAATGCAATCCTTTGGTTATTTTACATCTTGGATATCTTGATTATCCATCATATGTGGCAACTGTCAACTTTCATGGCCTCCAATTTCCTAAAGGAATAGATATTAGAGACATTGATTTTGTGGTAAGCCTTTGTACTTGAGATATGAAATTGTGAGTTGTTCATCAGTGTTTTTTATAAGATATCAATGTGAATGTGTTAAAGGGAAGAGGAAATAATGTAATTTGAAGCTCATATTAGACATGTAATTTGCATTGGCAGAAAAATTATTTGATTCACCACTATTTTCTCAAACATGTGACACAATAGTTTTATATTCAAGTAGTTTTTTCATAATTTGGAGTTAAATAGCTGTGAATAAATGATACATTTACATCTTACATTGGGGTTCAATTTGAAAGAAGCCACAGAATTTTAGTTTGGTTTAATAGAAAAACATCAAAATGGAAATTATGAACAAAAATGGAATTACATCTTACATTGGGGTTCAATAAGCTAGCATGTAAAATTATCTTTAATTTGAAAGAAGCCACAGAATTTTAGTTTGGTTCGATAGAAAAACATCAAAATGGAAATTATGAACAAAAATGGAATGAGGATCATTAGAAATGGAAAGGGTTGATGCAGATTGTAAATTGAGATATTTACAAATGAATGCATAGCTTCATCAATTCTTCACCTGTAAAATGTTTTCAGAGGTGCAACAAACTAATGACTAACTGTTCACTTTGATTGCAGTTGAAACATTACAGTGCTGATTTCAGTCAAGTTGAAATCTGGTTCAGATTTGTATTCCTTGTCCTTACATTCATGGTTACAGTAAGTAACTGGTTGAAAGTGATGTTAACTTGTTTTCAAATAGAGAACTGTTCCTAAAAGATGAACTGTAATTAAAAACAGAGCAGGAAAAAAAGTTTGAAAAAGTTTTAAGGTTTTAGCTAGGATCAAACCCCAACATCACAACAGGGTGGAGCCACAATCTTTGCTTAAGAGCTTTATTTTGGGAGTGTGGCAACTTTGCATGGTTTCTATGTTTGCTGCTAAGGGATCCAGCTAAACAACTGAAAGTTAGGATTATCAAACTAAAATTTCAGTCCTTTATAAATATCCATAATTCACCACAGAGAATTATATTTAAGGAAATGACTAATGTAGCCCTCAGGTCTCTGGAAGATCATCGAATTGTGATTTTTTTGGTTTCAGTGTATGTTTGCTCACTCATTGAGAAGATTTCCATTACGAGAGTGGTCTATAGAACAGAAGTAAGGAACTTGCATAGTCTCTCAATGCAGTAATTCTGGCTTTTAACTTTGATATAATTATTTATGCATCATATCAATTGCATTGTTAGTCAAACTTGAGACAATTTTTTTAAATTCATGAATGGAATTTTTTTGCTGCTAGTCACATGTAAATGAAGAATTGCATGTAATATCAAGGGAAAGAATCAATAAGCCAAGTTTATTTCAGTTTATTGGTAACTTACAAGCTTTTGTTTCCTACAATTATTTATAAAAACACTGTTTAAAGAGCACCTGTGTAGTTTTGAATATGGTGGAAATGTTTCCTATTGGCTGCAACTCCTGATGTTCATCTTTAGGCAACAAGTTTCAAGCATGCGTTTCTCCATGCTTGAACTGTCTTTGTCATCTGTTGGAGCATACAAATGTAGCTTTAGGATGAATAGATATCCACATGTTGTTGAGTTGATAATGAGACTATTGTAAACTTTTTTTGAAAGCTTTTTTGCTGATAATCGGGTCTAGAATCATACTTGAAAAAAAATATTGTTTGTGCAAAAAAATCTGTGACAGTCTTACATACAATTAAGTGTCTCTAAATCTAATAAATTTCTCTTTGTTCAGATGGATGTCACTTCTTCTTCCACTGCTGCTGTTGTACAATGGTAAGTGATTTCCTTCAACCTTTTCACTGGCAGGAGTGATCAATAAGTAATTGTGCTAGAAAGCATCAAGACTCTGTCAAATAAAAAGATCACAAAGAGAAAGTAAAATATCAACTTGAGCTGCTGATTAATTCAACAACTACTTATTTTAAGATACAAACACATGAGAAATGTATGACAGACAGTAAGGAGAATTGATAGATTTTGGGTTGAAAATTCTGAGGGAGTGTTTCATCTCAGCTCAGCTGGTGCAGAAAACTTTTCCTCCATGGGGATGATCTATATTTTGGCTGATAACAGAGTTCTGCAAAGAGGTTGCACAACTTTTGAGGAGCTGTTAGGAATAAATTAAGGTGATCTATGGAAATGAAATTTGAGTGCAAAGTAAGAGACTGGTAGTGCTTTATTTAAGTTTTACAGCAAACATTTATTTCTCTTTTCCCTTTTTAACATTTCAGTTTCTGTCAGAAATGTTTCCAAACCAACCGCAGGCACTCATTTTGTTTTGTTGTAAACAGGAGGAGTTATGTTCACCGCCTTATACACTATTCCTAACCTTAAAGAAGGAGTGATGCAACTACTTAGACAATCCACTGAAAACTCTTTTCAGCTCTTAAATTATACTAGTCTTATTGTTTTCATTATGGTTTTTTTTCAATAGACCCATTATTTCCTCTCAACTTCCTGGTGAACAGTTGGGTTCCTGGAATGTTTGATTCAGTGTTCCAGGCATCATTTCTCTGTGGCCTGTTGCTCTTCTGGCTTTGTGCCTTCCATGGCATCAGACAGGTTTTTAAAATTTTCTTCTTATTCTCAGTATGGAAGAGGTGATTTTTCTTTTGCAGAAAATTTTGAAATGAGTTCTGAAAGATCAGATGTAGCAGTGGTGTTACTTTCAATGAGTTATAATCAGATATTCCTTTTTGAGAAAAGTCCTCCTCTTTCATGGTTCCCTTTCTCTCAAAAAGAATGCCTGAGTGTTAGATGTAATAGACAGCTGATTTCAGTACATTGTTAAGACCCAGTTTTTTAAGACATTATTTGCCTTTCTGGACTTGAATGGATTGAAAAGACAGCATGTTTGAGGCTTTTCCCAATTGGTTGGTGTGTATGAAAAATTTCTTGCTCTCTTAATGAAGAGCAACATCCAGTCTAGTCATGGAATTGGGGTAGTTGCATTTGTGGTTGAGTAGTACTCTTAAGGTAGTGAATTACGTGAAACAACTCATTGAAATCTTTTTTTTTTTTTTACTTAAAACAGAGTGAAAGAAAATTAAGTTTCTATCTCCCAAAAGTTCTCATAGTTGGCCTTCTATGGATTGCATCATTCACCCTGTCATCTTGGCAACAGTAAGTTTTCATTTGAAGGGTACATAGGAAGAAGCTTACACTGACTTGTGATAGATAACCAAAAAGTTCTTTCAAGTGTTTTTTTCCTTTCTGAAAAATGGGGGGAAGTTGATGTTGGACTAAAAGCCATTTAAAGCTTTATTCTGCACAAATCTTTGGTTTCTTAATGAAAAAAAACATTCCATTTTCTTCTTGAAGCTTTGTTGATTTGGTTGTTCAGTAATTATGTTAGCAACCATCTGAAAGAGTATCTTATTGGCAAATGAGGTTGTAATAATGCTGCACCTGAATAATCTTATATGCTGCTTAAGCCTTTGAAAAAAGTGTAAAGTACACAGTGCAACAAAGGGTACTGCATTCATTTATTTCCATGATCAGTTTGAACTACAGTCATGGTTGATCTCTCTAAGGAGGAGGAGGGTGGAAATATTAAGGTGATCTGATGAAAGATACTTCTTTCTTGACAGGTATAATGAGTTACAAGATCCCACGTACCAATACAAGATAGATATTGGCCATTTTATGGTAAGAAAGCACAGGATGTTGAAAATATAATACAGGAGTTTTGTCATGATAAGTGAAAATTTGTCATTAGCTATCTATGTTAACCCTTTAACTCCCAAGATCTGATTGTTAGTTCTCCCCTCTGGCTACTGCACATTTCCTTTTAGTCACAAAAACAAGAATGTGGTATTAGATCAAGACTACTAACTTCTACTCAATAAGTTTGAGTATTCTCATTGCATGTTGGCTGGATAATGTGTGGATGTTATTGGGAGAAGATGGAAATTTTGCTGGTTTTAATTTTGGTGGATTTTGCGGAATTTCCTCAATCTGCAAGAATAAATTCCCTCAAAAAAATTCTGGGTATATCCATAGTGAAATTAAAGACTCTGTTCACAGATTTCTTGTCTTGCATCTGTGGTTTGTAATGATTATTTAGATGCATGCTCATCTCTGAATGTTGTGACCATTTTTCACAGGGTCTGAAGGTGATGTTCTTCACTATTGGTGCCATTTACCTGGTGTATTTGATCTACCTGTTATTCAGGGCATACAGTGAGCTCAGAGCCATGCCTTACTTTGGTAAGTTGAATATTGATGTGAGACGAAAAAGAGAAGTAGTCATCTATTGAATTTCCTTTTCAGAATCTTAACGGTTTTACAACACATGCTGTCAAATGTGAGTTAAGTCATGCAGTGTCTAAGATGAAAAATGGCAATTTTTATTTGCCTGATTTTTTTAATTCTTGTTTTTTTCCCTTGTTGAGGTAATTGGAATTGAAAGTAATGTTGTTATAATCAAAGGTAATTCTTAACTCCAAATGCTGATCAAGATTTGTTTTTTCAATATGGCAGTCATTTATCAAAAAAACATTCAACTAGAGTTGGATATCAGTACAGCTGTATGTGGCAGTAAAAGTCAGCCCTCCACCTGTCAACTTACAAGCAATTAGCCTAAATTAACTTATCTGTCAAAGTTCTCCCACTTTGCGTTCACAGATGTTCGCCTTAAGTTCCTCACAGGTCTTATGCTGATTGTCTTGACAATAAGGTATGCAGTATAATCTTTGTTATAAGTTTAACAGTGACTAACCATACTTTACATGTAATGGTAATCAATTGATTCTGGGTGCTGTTTGCAATACATGTATATAGGGACCAGTAAACTTTTCAAAGACCTAAAACCAATGAAATAAGGTGCAATTTGATGTCTTTGAACAGTTTATGAGTTGGTGGGATTATCATTAACTTATTTCCTCCAATAAGCACTTATGCGCTTTTTCAAAATTTCAGATACAAGGAGGGAAGGTGACACTTAATTGAGGGGGTGCTTATTCTTCTCCTGTATTGATTCCCTTGCTGTTTAAGTTCAAAAAATTGTAAATGAAATGGCAATAGAAACAGGTTTTCCTTGTATCCCTACTATTGAAGAAATTTTAAGGAGTAGTGGGGCACTTATTTGGGCATGAGTGCTTATTTGAAGAAATACAGTTTTCATCAAATAATTTTTATGGCAACTTTCTGTTCACAATTTCAACCCTTCAGGGTTTGGCATTGATTGATAGCTCCACAGCCATATGCCTTATCATTTATGTGTACCTCATCACCTGGTTTTTTTGTTTTTTTTTTAATTAACTCTTCAATTGTATTTCAGTCTGGTAATCACCGGCCTTCGGTTTGGGACTGGAGTGTTGCAGGACAACTTTGTTGCAGAACTGGAAACACACTATGATAATTATATCCTTTTGTTCTAACAAGCAATCACTAATAACAAAAATGATTTCTTTTTCTGCTTAACAAATTTTTATCAAGAGTTAGCTTTAACCCTTTCAGTCCAAGGATTGATCAGTAGATTATTTTTCTGTAGCAAATCAGGTAGTTGTCGGGCATATAGGCGGTGAGAATGGTTTAAAACCGCTGTTATGGGTCAATGCGTATTGGTAATCAAATGACTTTGAATACAGTAGCTGAGATCAAAACTTGCCCAAACCACAGTTTCCCAGTAATTTTTTCGCCACCTTTGTTAGACATGTCTGTCAAATTTGTTGCTTTGTAAGGATTCAAAGTGTATTCTTTAACACTGAATACCTGCTGAATTCCTGACGTTTTTTGGATTGCTCAACTTCTACTTGTACACCATGGCATTCGTGTATTCACCATCCAAGAATGCTCTTTATGGTAAGACAACGTGTGTCCTTATCAAATTTGTCTGGCTGGTTATTGTTTAGTTTTCTCCTTTCTCTTCACATTTGGAGAGTTGCAGAACCTCTTTCCCCTTTAGACCTGCAGACCTTGCAACGGCAGAATTGTATATTGCGACCCAACCGGCTAATTTTTGATGATTTGGGGATGTTTCTTAATCAGAGTTCGAACATCCCCCCATCACAAGAATGTCAAGATCCTCCCTGTCCTTTACTCCCGTGTCGTGATGTAATTTCCTCGTTCTCGTTTGGTTGTGTCGGCGAACGAAAATTAACGTGAAATGCCATTACACCGTGTTAACCCCTTTAATATAGAGACATTTCCATTTCATATTCTTCGTTTTTGCTGGTTAATTTTACGGTGTTCTTTTTTTGAAATGTATTTTTCTATGGACCGAAAATAAACTCAAAATGTCGTTCAAACCATGTTTGGTCTAAAAAAAATTCGCGCCATTCTATCAACCAATCAGATGCAAAAGTTAAACCAATCACGACTTGGTCGCTCTCGTTCTACCTCGCTTCTGTGCTTTTGTTTTGAGGTCTCATGGGCTCATTGTGATATTTACCTTTGTTCTTATTGGTTGTTGTAGAGTCCTATTTCCGTGATCAGTCCACATTTTCGATGTTGAACGAGTCTGAAGATGAGGACGCCTTGATATACAAGTAAGGAGTTGAATTTCGTCATGAGCTATCATTATCCTTTTTCTCATGAAACTTATTCTCGTCTAACCATGTATGTGAGGAGCAATACCCCCCTCTCCTTCCACGCCGCTGTTTCTTTAAATTAAAGAAGAGATTCTCTCAGCTCAGTGGAAGGGGTGGGGGTGGGTGGGGGGTTATACCATAAGTTGTGCGCGCGAACGTCAGTAATGCCGGCAGTTGAGCAATTTCTCATTGAGTATCGAAAGTAATTAGGGGTAACGGGTTAGAATGAGCACTAGACTGGACATAAATTTATTACGGTTTTCCTTTTGGTAAAAAAAGTTAAGCGAAAAATCATCACCCGATAACGTTTTCTATAACTCTTAGAGGCGGCAGGATAAGAACATGTATTCGCTAATTTGCTATTTTTTTTAACTCACCAAATGTACACAGATGTAAGTGTTTGGAGGGTGTATTGAAGGTTTTTAGCAGTTTGAAATATGTCTTTAAATTTTTCACTTATTAACCTATTAGGTGATTTCTGTATGAAGTGGAAGGGTGTTGTTGTCCTGCCTTTGGTTTCGATGGGAAACTTTGCTCTGACTCGGCCCTAGCTCTCCTTCAGCAGCTTATGTTGTATCGTTCAAATATGGCTTTCGCCAGATTTAAATCTGACGCGAATGTTGTTTAATATGATGCATCATTTACTCAAAATGTTTAGTTTCTATTCAAAAGAGTCATGTTTTTTTCTTTTCAGCTCTCAGCGGGAAAAAGCTACCTTCAGCAGCAGCGAAGAAGAAACTTAGAGCATTACACTTCCCTTCTTGCAAAGTGGACGTAAAAACAACGCTCTTCTCAGAAGTTTTTTATTCAGAAAGTGCTAATTTTAGAAAAAGAAAGTTACTATCCAGAAATAACTGGGGTTTTCCCCTCTGGATCAGATCTTTAAACAGTTCCTTAAATTAGATACCAGATGTGCTCATTTCCATTTAACACGTTTTTTTTCCGTTCTGTATTGTTTTGTTTTTGTTTGTTTGTTTGTTTGTTTCTCATTTCTAGAACAGTTTTTGTTACTTCTAATTACGCTAGAGTAGAAAATTATAATGTTTATTTATAAAATCTTACATAACCTCCGTCTTTGATTAGAGGAAAAAATCAGTGAGAGTGATGAATTTGATAACGTTACGTTACATGATATTAATTTCCCTTTCAAGCCCATCACAGCCACGCCCCCTTCCCTCCCCCAACCTACCTCCATTTCTCTCCAACCCACCCCTCCCTCAACTTGATCCTGTTGGGAGAAAGGTGGGTAATCTTTAACGTAGTTTTCAAATCAGAATATAAAAATATTTACGATAATATAGAGTAACAAATAGGTTCTAACTCTGAGATTCAACAGACTGAAGTATATTTTAACAGCATCAGTTTCGTGCTTCTCCTCACGACGAGTCACACAGCCGTAGAACTTTTTCAATGTATTTATGTAGAATCTTCAACCCCTTGTTGAATATGGAGTAACAGTTGAATCGACATAATCTACTGTTATTGTCATATTTATTCACTCTTTATACGAAATGTTTTTAGTTACATATTAATGTGATAACTGTCACGTCACCTGTGTTAATGAGGACTGAAACGCAGCTTGTGTGAAGCATATAACTTTTAAGTGGGCTAATAAAATGTCCAAAATTATCGTAAATAAATAGATATCAAAATTTAGGTTAAGAAACTATCACGATCGTTGTCTCTTCTGCTGATGAAGGCCTCACGAACCCCAAATGCTTAGGACTGTGTGCGTATGGGAAGTATAAATCACCTTTCGAAAGTAAAGCGCTGTCACTTGCTTCACAGAGACGTTCGGGTAAAGTGAAAGTTAAGCCGGTTTAGCAGATCGCCAAAGGAATGTCTGTGGATAGTGAAAGAAGGATATTGGGCAATAAAATGGAAAATGGGAACAATTGTTATTCGAATTTTGAATTTTTTTAAGAATTATCGAACCGAAGAAATTTATTTAAGACTTCGATTGTTTAGCAAATCGTGTGATATATAGCACGTTATTTATTTATCTATTTGATAAAAGTGATGGAGGTTGATAAATTACTTTTCTTTTCCGATATCTTGAAATACCTGACTGATAAACTATTTTGCTTCTGTAACAAGGACGTGGCATGCTTTCTGTTCGAGTGTGGTTATGTAAGGGATTGAGGGTTCTTGATGTCACAGCGAAAACCGCGTTTACTCCGATATTATCTGGTGTTGACTTCCGTCATAACTGACATCCCTTTTGTATTTTGTATCATCGATATGTTGGTTTCCTGTTTCGCTTAAACGACAAAAAGCCACAAGGTGAAAAGACACAATTCAACACTGTTCAATTGTAATCTTAATACAGGAAATGATTGTGCATCTTTGTATACGGCGAAGCCTAGAATTCTATGTAAGGAAGTTGGAAATTTTAGAGGCTCTTAAAACTGTTTGTACTTTTATTGCGAAAACTCGTGTATTTAAAACACACTTAACCCCCCCCCCCCCATACCACCCTGAGAGAGCGTCTGCCTATGCCTTCGAAGGCATCGAAATCCTCTTGTACACTTCGTCTTTCCGGAGTGGAGAGGTGCATATTATCAAGTGTTTCTGACAGGCGACCGTTCAGGAATGCGTTTTGCGGTGAGAGGGCCGTGTTGACTTTGCTGAAGCGAAAGTCGAGCCTTGCTTGAGATCCTTTGGTTAATCACAGAGGGAGAAGACTTTATGTTCATTTTTCTAAGAAACTTTTTCTTGAGAACTATAAGGCCAAAATTTGCTTATGTCTTGGACGGCGTCAAAACGCTCTGGAACACTTCCACTTTCATCAGAGGCATAATCTCTTCGATCTTGCTCAACGGAGAGGTCTTTATACAGGAAGTTGAAATCAAGTGCTGCTGACAGGCTACCGTTCTGGAATGCGCTTTGTGGTTAGAAGGCCTTGTTGAATTTGCTGAAGCGAGGTCAAAGATGAGACTTCTGTGATCTCTCAACGGAAACGAAAAACAGTTTGGGAGAGATACATGTAGTCTGCAGAGATCGTCATAGTTGAAGGCAACTCACAACGGTATTTCCAAGAGGGACGGGTTCAGGTCCAAGATGAAATGGGGTTGTTTAGACAACTGAAATCGTTTTGTTCGTGTATTCAAAAGCGTCAATTAATAATATTGTTCTTCAGTTATATAACGCGTATCTTGACGTGTGACAAATTGAAGATTGAAGCAGGATCAATATTTATGTGGTCGTGACAAATATTACAAACAGGATCTGGATGGTGCCTTTAGCGCTTAGCTTAAAAGGAAACAGTTTGTTTAGATAGGAGACCGTAAAACAATTTTAGTGCAGGCATTATTTTTTTGGAATAATTAAAAAAAAAAAATGCTTCAAATCCGTTTCTTCCTGCGACACTTAAACCCTTGAGTCGTAACTAAACCGCAGTGATAAAGGGATTTCACAATATGTCATTCCTTGACAGAATTGATTAAGCGGAAGTCAGAGCTATTAATAATCAGTCAAAAAAGCTTGTATTAAGTGTCAGAAAATATCTCTTTTCATTTTAACAAATATTCGTACAATAAATTTAAAGTTAGTGTAGGCTGGTTGAAACGTTATCCTTAATTCATTTGGTCTGCGTACCGCAACCTCCAGGACTTCTTGTGAAATGTATAAAATTGGCGGGATGTTTTTCGAATTTTAATAGCTGTTCCGTTGATGTCACATTGCGCACTGAAGCACTACGATTCTTCCTCTCGAAATTTGGCAGCTCGTGCTCATGTGTACAAGAATCCAACCACGGCCACAGCCATGAGAGGCAGGCACTCTCGCTTTTACCCGATTTGGTATAAAATTTAATTGCGTTCTTTAACGAATATTGCAGTCTGATTGCCTACACCATTTACTCTGTCACGTAATAGATAGTGACAGAACTATCATTGAAAGTAGATAAATTTATCTTCTAGTCACGGTGGTTTGTGATCTCTAAGACTTCTAGTGGTCAAAGGCTAAATTCCACTATCTCAAGCTTCCTGTTTATGTGACAAGAAGACTTAAAGAAACAAATTCATGATTATGAACAGGAAGAAGATTTTTCTCGCAGGAAAAAACCTAGGCTAAAATGGCATGACGAGACACGTGCTGAATTTACCTGCGGGAAATGTAAATGAAAAAGCAAGGAAAGCATTTTTCAGAGTACAAGGAAACTTTTACAAATTTCACCCGTTTTTTTGCAGTAAGCTTTTAAGTAAACACTTTTGAAATGTTTGCTTACAATATAGCACGTTTTTTATAGCCGGTGTGTGCTTGGGGTGACAAATCAATCAAATTAATTCATATTTCCTCTTAGTTCCTGTCGATTTGTGTGGGCAAGCGTGTCCATCAAGGAATATTTTGCACACAGATTGGTTTGCGTAATAGAGTTCAGCTAAGAAATCGTTGACTGAATAAAAAACCGGTAATTTTCAGTAGGAAATTCTGAGTGATAAAGTGGTGCATAATCCTAAAATTGTAAGATTCTTCTTCCTTTCGCAAAAGAGAGGTCTGTGCAACAAGTCACGTTTCTGTGAAGAGTAACAAGGTGCACGTTCTTCGTAAACGTCATTGCACAACGTCCGTAAAATATACTGATCTTATGTGAATCGGAACTTGGAATTGGATAAGTGATGAGAGATAGGAAAAAAATAATTTTCTTTTATATGGAAAGAAAATAAAGCTACCGTGTCTGTTTATTTAATGGTTATCTACAACTAGATATTTTGAGTCAAAATTCCCTTCAGGTTAGTGGAGACTACAAAGTATTAGCTCGGTAATAACAGAAAAACAGAAAAACACAATACAGGCGATGATAAAACAATAAGGAGCATGAAGAACTAATGGAAATAACGAGGCAGGCTCATCTTGTGACGTTTTAAAGGCCAGTCAGACAGTTTATGTTCACATCTGTGACGATAACTTCTCACGTACATAATTGCATCCTGTATGTATCGATATAACAGATAACATGCGACTTACGACGGAGAGAGGAAAAATTTGTGGAGCTGTTCTAAAGATAAAGCGTTGTTGAAGGGTGTCAAAAAAGCCAGATATTAATAACCTTTATGTTTCTTCTCAGCTTACTATTTTTGGCCAGTGATCTGTACTACGCCCACACAAAATAAAAAGTAAATCTGCCATGTACAATGACCCTGTTCGATTCACTGACCTTGGCGATAATGAAATATTTTTTTAATGGGAAATCCGGTTTACATTTTGACAGATTGTTTATTGCAGGTGTGTTCAAGTTCATTAGCAATTTCAGCAAGAATACAAAAAACCAAGGTCATAAGACTTCTGTGAACACATTGACAGACACAGACAGAGACACAATGAGACACAAACAGGTGTTACAATGTGATTAGGGGCTCCTATAGAAATAGTTATTCGGGCCTAGGAACAGGTCATTTTTTTCACTGCCAAGGGGGTGGGGGGGAATCGAAAGATTTTGATAATGTCATAATAAAATTTACCAAACTCCCGCCCTAAGCCTCTGTATCCTTTTTCTGGTCCTTTCCCCCCTCCCCCCCCCCCTCATTTATTGGTTTTCCATATCCTATAGTCCTCTTGCTAGAGATAAATGATTTCCCACTGTTTCCATTTAAAAAAACCATGTGATCCCCGCCAAAATCCTCCCAATCTCACTACCTCAGGCGAAAAATATGAACTAGTCTCTTAGAGCTGTAAAGGAAATACTAAATTCGTGGCCCAGGCTGCGTCACAGTACGAGGGTTTTTGGCGTGCTTTCTTCGTGTTTAAAGGATTTTGATCGGCTTCAGTTTCCCATAATTATCGACAAGGTTAATCACAGCATTAGGATGCACGTTTATACTGAAGCAGTGAGAAACATGAACTTATACAAATTGTGACCGTAAATTTGACAGCGTCAGGAGACACGACTGCCTGCTTAATCTTTAAAATCTTTCTCACATGTCTTACGTCTTGTCCCACTTGGTCTGCAAGTTTGTGACGGTCACAAGTTAACAGTAGTTCTCCATTTACGTAGAAATTGGCCAGCACAGAAGTGAGAGAAAGAATAGTCTCTGTGCTCTTGCTTAATTTTAGAAAAATTGTTCTCAAAAAGAGCATCTTGCCCACTAGTTTATAAAGAAATAGGAAAAAAGTTGATTTTTGTTAACAGGAAGATTCTGAAGTCCTTTTTATCTATAGGCCAAAAATAGTTCCCACTCAGTTGTGCGCGTGGTATTGTTAACAAGTTTGTGTAATTGGGGATTCAACCTTTACATTCTGCCCTACCACCGATAATGGTATTATTTTCTTTTTATATCCCTTTAATTGTGGCATGGAATACAGGTTGTCAGCTAGGGAGACAAATTATTTCTGATTAAAATTGTAATAACAACTTCTTACATAACTTTAGATGTTCCTGTCGAACTATGAATGGGTCTAAATTAGAATATGCTTCCAAATACGCTGAAA
Source organism: Pocillopora verrucosa (assembly GCF_036669915.1). Taxonomy (NCBI): domain Eukaryota; kingdom Metazoa; phylum Cnidaria; class Anthozoa; order Scleractinia; family Pocilloporidae; genus Pocillopora; species Pocillopora verrucosa. The sequence continues at coordinate 15,097,129 of NC_089320.1, read as the reverse complement.
CTGAAATTTTTTCATAGTAATTGAAGGTAAAGTTTGAATTTTGTAAACAACGAGAAAGGGATGTTTTAAGAAGGAACAAAAGAACAAAACCAAACCAAGATGCTCAACATGGCCATCTCGGTGGCATCTTGTAACGACATCCATTTATGTTAAAATCTGTAAATTTCAAATAAAGCAGTTTAAAAATTTTGTCAGTGGGTGTAATTCGGTAAAGGAAAACCTTTACTGAAAAGGTAGTTTTTCGAAGCATGGGGAAATCCGGCCTGACAGAAAAAAAAAGCTCCTAGAACGTGACATCTGAGTTGTTTACATGTAACGAACACCAACATCCTAGAGACGTCACGCTAGGACGTTTCCAATATTTGCATACTAAGAAAAACCTGTAATTTGAAGATTCTTTGTTAGGCTTCGGGGATTGAAACTACAGATTATCTTACTTTTTTAACGTTATTCACGTATATAAGTTTCTTTTGGCTTCAATGTGGCTAAAAGGTGGATGTTAGTCGCTGAAAGTAAAATTAAAACTACTTCAATCGATGATCTAATTGCCCACTCTGTATTCATTTCCCGTTTGATCGAACGGGGTTTCACATCTTCAAATGTTCCTCAAATGCATGTTCCTCATTCCGCTCCGATGCTAATGTATAAATTAAGGTTTTAAAATCGAAAGGATAAAGTATGACCGAGCGAAAATGATGTTAAAAACTGTTTTCTTTATTTCATTTTTCTTGATTTTCTTTGTTTATTAATATAGAAGGGACTTACACCGACAAAGGAAAATCCCGAAGAAATAGCTTTTTATTTTTAGAAATTCAGCAGCTGAATCGGGGTGTCGCTTTTTGACCAGTGACTTAAAAATCTTACAGTTTCTTTCTCTTAAATAGGTTATTATCGTATTTTTCATTCAAAGATGCTCAAAATGGAAGATTAATTAAATCTGCACTAGGTGCGTGTCCTGACAGAATTCAAAACGAATTCGAAGAGATCCAAAAAATAAATTATTTTGTCGGTTGTAAAAACACCACTGAATCACGTTTTACACATATCTTCCGACCAAGTGTGTTTCTGTGGTGATGTTTTACCATATTGCTGTTTAGAATGTAAACAAAACGCAAAATTGTGATATCGTTCAACAGGAAGTCTGATTCTTACGACTCTCTTCCCGTACTTTTGCAGTGGATGTTCGAGAAAAACAATCACTAATGATGTCAATGCAATTTCCGTAACTTACAGCTGCTTTTCGACACAACTCGAAGCGAAAAATATATATTTTAGCTTGACTTAGAGCAAAGACCAATAGATGTGGGAATAGAATATATGTATTCACGTCGGTGAAATCACCTCGAACTATGGGCTTCTGAGAAGTCTACGTCACGTGACGTTACCAACGTTATAACTTCCGCACACGGTGGTATATAGTCTTCATTACGCGATACAGTCAGGTAAGAGAACGAGCGGTTAGACATGTACAGATCGTAAGAATAAAATTTCTTAAATCCGAAACATCGATGGATGATAATACGGATGCGAAAGAAACGAGAGTCGAACGTGAATTAGAGAGAACAAACGCGTACGTTCTCTCTCTTCTCAGAGACAAACGACGATTGAACGAGGATTTGGAGAACGAACGTAAGTTGTCAAGGAAGTTGAAGGAAGAATGTTATGATTTGAGAAAGAGACTCAGAGAAAGGGAGACAGCAGGGAGTGATTCTACCGCTTGCTCTAATACTAATTCCCTCGTTAGCGTAAGCGATCGAGGCGAAGCGGAAGATCTCGCATCGAAAATCGAAGCTCTTGAGAATAGTTTGCGCGAATCACGCGCGCAAATTATGTCATTGGAGGATCACAAAACAGTGTTGGAGTCAGAAATCTTGAGATTAGCAGAAGCACTAGGAAAGGACAATTCATGTTCTGAGCTGGAGCTCTACGTAGAGCAGCTAAGTATATACGAAAATGACTTTCAGAAAGAGAGAAGTGACAAAGAAGAGGCACAGAGTAAAGTCTCCGAGCTTTCAGAACAAATCACGGACTGTCAAGACCTAATATCGACACTCACCCGAGAGGTAGACATGTACAAGAACGCGTTTGAACGAGAGAAAAGGGACAAAGAAGTGGCAATGATGCAGGAAAGAGGCGAAACGACAATGCTTAATCTACCTTCTTATTCACAATCAACATTGCCGAACTTTCCTGGAAATTTAAGCGATCAAGCTCGAGTTGCGTTACCCGTACCCGCGCCGCATCTGCAAGTTGTTTATCCTATTGTAGACTCTGGAATGCAGCAGCAAAACTCCAGGCGAAAAAGGGAGCTTCATCGCAGAGGTGTTCTCACTCGAGATACCCCTGACACAACGGATTTCTTCTATGGGAGCTGATTTTGCGCTGATACGTGTGAGAAATATTTTTCATTAATATTAAACTACTGCATTCTGTCAACAATCTGTAGCTTAGGACTTCCTCATTGCGGACATGCCTTCCTTTGTGGGAAGGCTTACCGCAGAGGAAAGAAGAGAGCAGGAGAATAATAAATAACCAGGATAATCGAAGACACATTACTGCTATGTATTTTTTGGCAGAAATTGAACAGCTTCGCTGATGGTAAAATTCTCCACAGTGATAACAATGGATTTATATCGAAAACGAGCCCTGCGCGGAAGCAGGACTTCTGTAAATGTACATTTGCATTAATAATCATCTCAAGTGCACTTTTACGTGAGATGTAAAATCACGGAGAAATATCTACTTTGTATGAAATGAAATTCAAAAAATCAGCTTAAAACGAAACATGTTGCAGAAAAAGTAATTATTTGTAAATCATGTTTGAAACCAGCTGGCTGTGTATTAGGGTGCAATCGGCTTCAGTGTTATAGTTTTGTACATACATATTAAAAAAAAAAAATCGTGCCATTTACGAATGGCTTGTTTTAATGTAACGAACTCATTGCTCGCAAAGAAAGTCCAATGCCAGAGTTGACTTTATAAAAGATATTTTTGTTTTTGCGAATTAGAGTCCTAGCAGTGTATGTAAACGAGATTTGAAGATTCTGAAGGAGGAACTTGAACAGAAGAGCGACTGATAAGAGTCGCATACGAGTTCCTGTGGTATAGAAAACGATAAATTTTGGTTTTTACGATCATAACAAAAGAGGTACAAGGGTTAACGAAAAAAAGAACATAACTGAAAATACGGATGTTCAAAATTATCTTGAAGTAAATCTAGAAAAGTTTATTAGGTCAAACAGCTGAGGTTGCCATGTCATCGTCGACTTGGGGGCAGGAAGTCGTTGCGTTAGAGTTTCCTGTTTAAAGAAATTTCCTTTAAAAACCCAACCTTATATGGTTGAACTACTTAGGACAACAATAAAAGGTCAAAAGCAGTTCATTGATTAGAACTGCCAGTGACGCTTGGAGGATCCCTATATATTTGAATCATCATAACAGCTTTGAATTACTTTTTCGATTTTGAACATTTCATAGCTTAAGGAAGTTAATTTTTGTTTCTTTACATGCCTTAAAACCATCTCAATCGCCCACTATAATCGAGAACCTATTTCTAAGACTATTGCATATAACTTTAACCGAATGAAAAGCAAAGTCAGAATATTTCTATTCAGCTGTGGTGGAAAGTCACTTTCCGAAGAAATCTGTTAAACACCTTTATATTCGATATTTTCTAGCATTACTTAAGTGCATCGACTCATTTCAAGTTTCAACTTCCTGACTTTGTATGCTCATGCATGAGAGGGGAGGGGAGAGGGACTTACACGTACGTGATCTCAGAGTAAGGTGAAACTTATCTACTAATCCTATTCTTTTGATAAAATAATGAGCTTTTCCTAAAAATAAGAGTATTTGAATTCAACGATTCCTAGAATAGACAATTTAACTCATTTTTCAGCATGTGACAGGCAAAGCTGGTTCCAATTCCGTACCAGTTGTCGAACCTGTCATGATAGATTTAAATCTTATCAAAATTTAATACTCTTTCCTTTACCGAGAAATTGAACATCAGCGCTTGGAGAAGTTTTTAAATAATTTCCTTTCAGCGTGAATGGCGATTCGTTGATGCAACAGCTGTGTTCCGTTTGTGACACACCGACAAAATTACGGACGCGTGACGTAATAAACAGTGATCTGAATATTTCGTGTTGCGTGATTTGAATATTCCGTTCTCGACTGGAGGCTTTGTGGTTGCAGATATTTAACAGGTGAAAAGAATTTTCGCTTTGTGAGGCGTCAGTAGTTTTATTCAACTCAATTTGATTCAAGAGTAAGACATTTTATTCCTGAAATTCTAAAGGTTGACCGCAGCCTTTGCAAGAAACAATTTTTTACGCGAAAGATACCCTCCTTTCTAAACACAAACAATTGCTTCTGGGGTTGAGTTTTTTTTTAACTAGGTTCATGAAAAACATTAACATAACACACTTGCATTAAAATTTTATTTACAGTTAAATCCAGGAATGACTCCATGCAAAATAAAAAAATAAAAATAAAAAACCCCCTAAATTTGTTCACGTTCTTTGTTTGAGTTTTGACAGAGGTTGCATTACAATTCTTACTAAAATTAGACTAAGATCTGATTGTCAACATTGATCTTCTTTATTACTATTGACACAAAATAATATACCACTGAACAGAAGCAGTGTTCCAAATTGAAGCACCTCGAGTTTGGATCGAGTTTGCATTTTAGAAAGCAACATAATCATACTGATCATGTCTATCAAGTACCCCTAGCTTTCACTGACTCTATCTTCTAGATCATTGAGAATCGAATAAATATATTTCACGGCTGCCCTTCGAGCGCATTTTACATTCTCTTGTCCGTCTGTTTCGATTAAGTCTAGACCAAGTAAGCAACGAGTTAGATATTCTTCTAAATAAAGGAATTCTTTGTCTTTCCTTGTTCCTTTAAAGGCCACCACCCTGGAAATCAGTTCTGTGGCTCGCACCAATTCATTCTTGATTGCCGCAAGTTTCTGTTCGTTTGCAGTTTGTATTTCGGGTGGTGAGTCATCTTGATTATTCACTACCGGTCGACTTTCCTTTGCACTTTCGTCCTCTGTGGTCACTGGAATACACCTGTGTTCGCCTGAGGTCTTTGCAGTCTCGCCCGCGGTTTGTTCTTCATTATCTGTAATCAGTGCATTTGTGGCATCACAATGATCTTCCCTCCAAGCCTCCTCGCTAGAGTCGTTGGTCGTCACAGTTTCTTCCTGGGGTTGATACTCAATAGGTATATTCCATTCATCTTGGGTTTTCTTTGGCCGTGATGAACTCGTTTGCATTGTGTCCCCTTTCGGTTTCGTACCCTCGTGCCTCGAAAAGGGGTTTTCCCTTGCATTGTGCTGCAATGGGACTCTCGTATCATCCAACGTTTGTTTATCCTTTGGAGCCCGTCTCGTTATCTTCCTTGTGGAAACTTTTTGGGGGTTGGCAGGTGGAAAGTAAACTGCTGGGTTTTCCCAAAAGGGAAACGGTCTTTCTCCGTGAAAATCCCCCGAGCTCATGAAGAGGTTTCCTTCGTTATGACCACGTCGAGGTGGATAGCCAGTTGTCCATGGATCTCCGTAAATTATGTCACCGTACATCGTCAATATAGTAAACTTATTGCAAACGTTGATTCTTCTTCTGCTCTCAAATCTCTGAATGGCCAAGCAAAAGAAGTCCTGCTTTTATAGAGAGTTTTATATATTTCTAGAGAATGATAGAGCGTACTGGAACGATTTGTAACTACCTATTTTTAATCATATTCGAGTCATTCTCCAATAACGAGTAGAACCTACGGGAAAACCCTGGGAGATTTTTAAATTCGTCTCCAGGGTAGGGTAGAGTTGTTTTTTTTGATGAGTCATGAGTAAACTTTTTTATTTTAAACTGCAACGTTTTCCTCCTCTTTACCCTAAATAAGGATGAAGGAAGAGCTAGTAGAGTTCACAGTTTGTGTGTATGCGATAAAAGGACGAGAAGGTGAAAAACTTGTCAAGTGTCTATGTACACCTACCCCTCCCCTATCAGGAATTCTATGAAGACTATTCCAGAACATTCGAGGTGAATTTGCCACATAGTATAAAGAGCACCACGTTGACGTAGGTGACTCAAATCAGTAAAGTGTTTGAGTTGAAAGGACCGAGTCCTTGTTGAAATAATGGGAAAAGACTACTACAAGATCCTAGGCGTCTCAGAAATAGCTACGGACGATGAGATCAAGAAGGCCTACCGAAAACTTGCTCTAAAATGGCACCCGGACAAGAACAAGAGCCCAGGAGCCGAGGACAAATTCAAAGAAATTTCCGAAGCATACGATGTCCTCAGTGACAAAGGAAAAAGAGAAACCTTCGACAAATACGGAGAAGAAGGACTTCATGGTGTTCCTAACGGTGGAACCGACAGTAACATGCGTTTTCAAGGCGGACCAGGTTTCGCAAGAACATTCGTCTTCACGAATGGAAATGCACGCGAAACTTTTGCTCGAGCGTTTGAGAATGACGACGAATTCGCGGACCTTATTGGCGGTTTAGGGGGATTCAGCTTCTTTAATGATAGCAGGAGTAGAAAGCCAGGCACGACATTTAATAATATGGGAAATTTCACGTTCGACGCCGATTGTATTGCGCCTCAAACAAAGAAACAAAAGATTCAAGATCCCACGATCGAGAAAGATCTATTGGTGAGTCTGGAGGAACTTGTGAATGGCTGCACGAAAAAGATGAAAGTGTCAAGGAAGGTTCTGGACGATCGTGGTTTTTTCAGCACGGAAGAGAAAATATTGACGGTGAATGTCAAGCCCGGGTGGAAGGCTGGAACAAAAATCACTTTTCCTAAAGAGGGTGATCGTAAACCTGGTATCGTCCCTGCTGATGTGGTTTTCACAGTCAAAGACAAACCGCATGCTAAGTTTACGAGGGACAGCAACAATAACATAATCTACGCCGCAGACATCTCTCTTAGAGATGCCCTGACCGGAGGACTAGCCGAAGTTCCTACAATTGATGGCCGAAAGATAAAAATGAGGTTAAGTGGCATCGTAAATCCTGATTCTTCACAACGAATTCAGGGCGAAGGTCTTCCTCTGCCTAAAAATCCCTCAAAGAGAGGTGACTTGATCGTCAAATATAACATTCAATTTCCCGATCAGCTATCCTCAGTTCAGAGAGACGTTTTATTGAATACACTACCTAGATGATGTAAAAACAAAAAAACATCGAAACCGTGTGATGCTGTAAATACTTATTGTTTGTTCAATGATTTGATATATAATAGTGGATTTATTGCATATCTCTGAAAGAGAATATTTCTGTGGTAATAACCCCTTTTTTCTCATTTTGTAACTCTTGATTCAAATTTACAAGGCTACGTATATAAAGATATGATAAGAATATTATTTTAGATCTAACTTTTAATAGAAATTATAGTGGATATGGTTGTGTTTTGGACCTTTCAACTCTCCATGTTGATATTGGAAAAAAATATATTCTAGATATTGAAAAAGATTTCCAGAATAAAAAGTTAAACAGATCCAATTTCTCTCTTTTTGTTCAACTATTTCATATATTTTAAAGTTTCTCTGTCCTAGTGTGTCAAAGCTCTAAGGATTTTTTTAATAAACCTGGTCATGTGATGTAGTGCTGATCTTGTTGTTTATTTCTTATTTATTTATATTAATCTTAACATCACACTATTAACATTATATGCTATTTAAAAGAGAAATTCTGTGTTGTTGTGCATCTGTTTGGTAATGGATCACAGATGATGTCAAAATGTAGTGAGAACAAAAAAAGGCACGTGAGGTGCAGCCAAGTGTGTCTCTGACGCTCTCACCAAATTCTGACATCTTCGATGATCTATTTCAGGACAGACCTGCAGCAACATAAAAGCTAATTCCTTTCTATGACAAAGAGGCAAAATGACGTTAGTGGTAATGTTTTTTTCTGTTTGTCCTCCAATAGTTTATGAGTAAAGAATCCATTAAAATGCATGTATAATTCAGCTTATCACATTAACTGTAATAGAACATTTAAATGTTTTCTCTTCAACTCAGTGCCTTCCTTCAAGATTCGTTCCTATGTGGTATTGACCCCCATCATACAATCCTACTGGTCTTGTTATTCAATCTTTTTTTACATTACATTTCAACATGACCCCAAAATATCCACATTTATGCCCAATTGTAAAAGAAAATGTAGATGTTTTTCTCCACATTTAACCTGATAATTTCCATTGAGATCAGTTTATGTATGATAGTGACCCTCTGGCAATACACGAGGCTGGCTATATTGCCCCTAATGACTAACCCTCTTAAAAAGATGTATTGTCGTCATGTGAGGCGTAAGAAAATGGTGGATTACATAATCTGAGCTTTGTACTCCCACGCAATACTCACTTGGATTGTGCCCAGTGAGTGCTGATCTAAAAAAGTGGGTGAAAATATTAGGCATTTCCCAAAATAGGATATGATATTTGTAAAGATGACTGAAAGTTTTATGTAATCTACATGACTATTATCCAATCTAGTGAAACTCTCTCAACTTCTAGAAAATGATAAAAGATATTAATTCAAATATAAAGTGTTTGTTTTCCTGGATCAAGGTTCACAGGACATACTGGTTCTCTGAGAATTGCCATTTTGAATTCTTTCATTTGGTTTACTTATTTGGAATAAATATTAGTCAAAAATGTCTAAAAGCATCAAAGGAATTTATGTGAAATTATATTTCCTTCCATTTCCTTGATTAGCTTAATGCTTTATTAGTTATGATTTAAACAACTGTATGGACTGTAATAGACAATAAATCCAGAGGATTTCCCTTCATGATGAGTAAAGTTGGAATGGTACGACTTTGCTGGATGACAAAGATTCACACTGTCCAGAAAGAGCTACAGTGTTTGACAGGGTGAATAGTTGACAATTTTGTAATCTTTTGTTTTCAAACTTGTCTTGAAGCAAATATGGCATAGGGAAATAGAGGCTTTAGGCACAGCAAAAGAGACAAGTTTTCTCATTCACATGACCATTGTGATTGAGGGAAAAGATCATTGGTGCCTTGTTTTGCAACAAGATAGAACCAAAAAAGTCTGACATTAATTGTGGGAAGATATTTATTTGAAGAGTTTGTCATAGAATAGGTTGGTGGGTTGCAAACCTGACTATTTTAACTATATCTGAATTAATCACTACTCAAGATCTTTGCCTTGTATTTTAAAATAAGACAACTCTTAAATGCTACTTGAAATGGTAAATGAAACCTAAAAATATTTGCAAGGGTAACAGCTGATGGACTACATCCCATTCAGGAATGGGGATTGCTAATATGCCTTTTGGTCATTATTTTGGATCAGGATAACCCTAGGTAATTGGGAATTAGGACAAATAATCTGAAAGCTTACTTTTCTTTGTGAGGAAAATTTGGTCATTGTTTCAAAATGTTTCCAAAAACTTATTGCTTTATCTTAAATTCCCAATGATTATTATGAATTTTCTTAATTCTGTTTGGCTCAATCTCTTAATTGTCTATCAAAAAATGCAAGGGGATTGATTAATTGATCATTTCAGGGAGTAGAGGGTTTATAGATAGTTGACCCCCTCTATTTTAAAAAAAATTTACCACCAGTTTGCAAAACAAATCAAGTATAATTTATTAATGTAAATGCAATTATGAATGCATTCTGACATTTTTTAATTATACCTTTAAACTGAGTTAAAAACATAAATTTGCCAAAGAAAGCACCTGGCTGAGCCCAATAACAAAAAGCCACTGATGACAACAACACAATCACACTCAATCTAATAAAAAAACTTCAGAGAAACCTACAAAACAATCTTATTTTACAATATATTGCGACATTGTCATGAAAATCTACCAACCATAAAATATTAGACTTGTTGATTTATCAACAAATATTTTGCTTGCTGAAATTACCAAGTATTTACTATGGCAGTAGTGACTGTGATACCAATTTTAAAATTGCCAATTTAAACACTTTATGTCAAATAATACCTAAGCTAATTTTGACATCCAGTAATCCATGAACCAAAAAGAATAACATATTTATACAACAATACATCCTCTCCCCTAAATATTTGAGTTTTCTACAATCATAAGTCCATAAGATAAATATTACGCATATATTAACTCTATACAGTTTAAGCCAACGCTTTGTTACGCAATAACTCAAAGTGCAGCCAGCTAAACTTGCCTTGTCAACTTCTCATAAAACCTCACACACATTATATGAAGCTGCATTTTGACAAACAAAGACATTTTTTTGTCTAAACAACAATAATAATAACTGTTATAATTTATAATGTTCACTCATTTGCTAAAAACTTCCATGGTGTTCTCTCTTCTTGCTACCAACTCATGAAAAAAAATAGCTTTAAAGATAGGTATGAATTTAAAAAAAATTGAGAGAGATTTTTGCTTAAGAAAAAGCTACAGTTGTAAGTTTACAAGGGGAAAATGGATATACACTGAAAGAGAACAACTGTAATAATATTTCAACACCAAAATAAGTAAAGTCACATGGAGATCAGTTATGAACAGAGTTGTGCCATAATTTGTGTATCAATTAAGCAGGAAAAATATCATTTGAAAAATATATGATTTAAACAACCTATACAAAAAATACATTCATCATACTACCAACTGGAAATAATCTTTCTATTATTGGCAGTCTTCTTCACTATTGTGATAAACTCTATGCTCACAAAATGCTCTAAAAACAGCCAGCAATATGCTGTCTCTGTTCCATTGTCAAATTTGTAGGGATCTCTACGTCAAATGTCACTATCATATCCCCCCTTTTTCCTGGAAATTTCGGCAGAGGGAGACCTTCATTTGGAATTCTTTTCTGTGTTCCTGGTTGTATAACCTCATTTAGCTGCACTGCTAAGAATCTTCCCTTAATAGTTGGAATCTGAAGTACACATCCACAAAGAGCATCGCGCAGATCCACTTTTGCTGTATAGAGGAGGTTGTTTTCAGCATCTCTTTTAAAGTATTGGTGGGGCTTGTCCCCTATAACAAAAATAATGTCTGCTGGAATTACTCCTGGTTTCTGATCTCCATGTTGTTCAAAGGTTACTTTTGTTCCTGCCTTCCAGCCAGGTTTGACTTCAATTGTCAGAATTTTTTCTTCAGGAGAAGCCTGTCCACTGGGAGATAAGGCTTGTCTGGTAAGCTTAAGTTGTTTTGTGCATCCAGTGTCAAGTTCTTCAAGGGAAACTTGTAGGTTGGTCTCAATAGAAGGATCTTGAACAGGTTGTTTCTTAAATGGCTCAGGACAGGGGAAGTCAAAATCTTCATCACAAAAATGTTTAAAGCCTCCAAAGGTTGATGAGTTCCGTGAGGTAGAAAACAAGCGAGAGAAATTGGGGTTAAAATCTCCATCCATGAAGTCTGTGAAAGAAAGAAACATACAGAATAAAAATGTGATTATGTACATTGTACTCTGTGTTGTGGTGAATAGATCACTACTAAATTCAACACAAATAATATACTCTTGTAGTCTCATGAATTCTTTGAAAAACTCTTAAGTACGTACTTTCCATCTTTTACAATATGTAGTTTAAATTTAACGCTTCTAGCTGGAAATGAGATGTGACATCTGTACATACACGTATTGGGTGTTGGAGCTGAATACCACAATTCTATTAAAACAAGGGATTAAATGAAGAAACTTTCTGGTTCAGTCTACTGGAAATGTTCCAGAAGAAATGGAATTTTGAGAAATGTTGCTCTGTTTTCACACTTCAAATGCACCAGGAAATTGGTGTTCTGATTAGTCGCTCCAATGGAAATGAAATTGTTTCCGCAAGAAACTTCCAGACTGAAATCATTTCATTCTTTGTTATTTTGTACTGCAGATGGTGTAAACAAGGAACCAATATTAATTGATAGAGTCTTATTGCTTTCACAAGATGAAACAAGCTTTAACCCCTAATTAAATGGAAGGTTCTAGAACAGGGAAGTTGGCAATTTTCATCAGCACACCAAAGATAATGAGTTCAAATGTGCTCAGTAGTTCACTTAATTTTCGAAAATAGGCCTACAACTGCCATTAGTTATTTCCTGAACCATGGTTCGGTGTGACTCTTTAAAGTAAAATGAAGGGAGGTTTTGATATGCTGCTAATTATGGCGTTACGAAATTTCATGCCCCTTCAGTTGATTGTATCATCGAAGAAAAACTATGTTAAAAATGGAAACATTATCCAAATGCTACTCGAGGGAGATTTTTACGATAAACTTATTCATCATAGCTTTGCAGCAGGAATTTGATATTCGGCAAATTGAAGTAGAAATATATTTTCAAGCGACAAACAGAATGAAAACAAAGCGAAAACCAAACACAAAAAGTATCAATATATACGTTGTAGTCGAGAGAAAATTCCAGAATCATCGGATATGCTTGAAAAACGACAAACATGCAAAGTGTTCAGAATTTAAAACTGTGAGGAAAGCCATAAACTGCCAATTCAAGACTATTACGTTTTCCCTTTAATACAAACCGGCAAAATTCAGTGGAACACCTATTCCAGTAGATGCACAGTTAAAAACAGACCAGTAATGTGTTAGTGACCGCCGACTGTTGTTTCGCATGAGCGCATTTTTGGTCGAGACAAGAAATTAATAGTAACACATTGATCTCGCCAAGCCACCTTTTTAAGTGCGTCAGGCATAACTAAATACCAAGAAACTACGTAAATGCTGAGCTCAATGCTCGCCAACGAAGATGAAAACCCTCGCGCTTATTAGTAAAGAACAGAAAATGTATTGATGAAACGACCAGGTTTATGTCTTGAAACCTCAATTCGAACGATTCCTCGTAAGCAAAAATTTTGTGTTATATTTCTACAAATTAAAATACTTGACAAAATCCCAATGAAATAGTGACAGATAACCTAAAATCGAAATCTTACTGGCTCGTAAGAAGTGCAATATCAACAAGATCAAAATATAGAAGTTTCTAGAACTAGAAAACGCGCAAAACGTATTGTACTCTGATTTTCATGACGGTTCGGATCGAGTTGAGCGAACTCGGCAACAACTTGAATGTACCAAAATATATGAAAAAATCCAAACTATACATCAACAGCCTTTCTAGAGTTTATTTTAAGGTTAAATGTAACAGTTTAGTAAATTCGGACGAAAACATCTGTAACCACTCGGTTTGTTAATACCATCTATTCTTGATGATATCGTTAAGAAGCTCAAAGATGGACGACTTAGAACTACCTGTGATAAATTCACACTACAATCTTCTCTCTCGATGATAAAAATCCATCACCTACCTGAGAACTGAAAATCAGGATCATTGCCAAAAACGTCGCGGAAGATGTGCGCGGGGTCTGTGAATGGAGGGAAACCAAACCCGCCACATTCGTTCTTGAGCCCTTCTTCGCCATAGCTATCGAATATTCTTCTTTTGTCCGGATCTGTTAGCACTGAGTAGGCCTCAGATATTTTTTTGAACGTTTCTTCTGCTCCAGAGTTTTTATTCTTGTCTGGATGAAACAGAAGAGCTTGCCTTTTATAAGCCTTCTTGATGTCTTCCACCGAGGCATTCTTGGGAACCCCAAGAACGGAATAAAAATCTCTCCCCATATACGCCTTCTGTTCACTACAAGCTGAAGTCTCGAAATAAAATCTCGGAATGAGGAATAGCTTTTTCCTGTACAACTGGACAGATATCACGCGGAAATCAAGGAATAAGCACAGAGCGTAGACACTGGGTTCTTTCGAAATCGTTCACCGACCAGGACAACTGTCTTCATGTCGGCGAGTGGATCGAATGTTCTAGAAACAGTAATCACCATGTAACCGCGCACGAAAGAAACTATTCACCTGAGAGGGGGAGCCCACGCGTTCATTCTCATGTTTATCTATTACTCTTTCCGCCCCCCTTGCAGAGTTTTCCTTCTTGGAAATCATCATAAGCTACAAATTATAGTTTTGATGATTTCAGATTCTTAAAAGGAATCTTTTAAAAAAATTTTTCCAAGCGATAGCTCGCTGATTAGAAATGCAAAAAATTTGTCTTTCCCACCCCTATTGTGTTAGTTTTGTCACTCAGCTGGACACCACAAAACACCGACGGCAGTAGTCACGAAGTGAATGTTCTCGAATTGTGTTTGTACTTTACAAGGTTTATTTGTTTCTTTGCCGCCTGATTTTTCGTTCAGATAATTTGCGATTGTTACGCGTGGATTACTTGGGTCAAAACGTGTTCGCACCTCTTGTCATCGTGATATAACTTAATTTTTTGGAACAAGAAAACTCCCGAGCGGAACAACATGGCGTCGGGTGGAAGCAACAGAGATAGATTTCCACAGTTCACATCGTCGAACTATGAAATCCCCTCGTGGCAGGTAGAATGGAATAAGCCGTGGTATCAGCAGTTTCAGGAGAAACGAAATGCCCAAAGCAATTACAATTCGAGGGGACATGTTGTAAATTGTAAATGTTCGCTATGCGAAGAAGACATGGAATCTGCATTTTGCCCGCAAGAGAGTGGCGTAGCACATAATTTCAAACTTTCTAGAGATGAGATCGGTGGAGAAATATTTCCCCCGAACGAAAAGCTGGAAAAGCCGCAAAACCAAAGAACGGAAAATGTGATTTTATTCTCCGATTTACCGGAAGTAATACCATCAACGTCAGCGTCTGCTGAAACCGAAGTTCCCGATGAAATTCATTTTAGTGCGTCATCACAGCACAATTCCAACTCGTCAGCATCATTCGAAAGTTCTACGAACATCGACACAGATGCATTATTTAACAACATTGGCAGTCTATCTGCTGTTCAATCGATATCGGATCGAGTTACAGATCTACAAACGCAGGTGGAAAATTTCTCGGGTGAGAAAGACAGTCGCGAGTTTATAGTCTTACGAGGTTTGCTCGTAGCCACCCTAGCGGAACTGAACCGTATCGACGCAGTTGGCATCAGATGGCTCCAGCAGGCAAAAAGTATCGCTATGGAGTCAATTCATGATCTGCTGAACCAATTAAGAAGCAAAATCAAAGAAGAAGATGACTACTGAAGAACATGCTCTGCTTTCAATTGAAATCTCGTGATTCTACGCACGCTTCGAATACTATTGTTTTATCAGCGCTAATTAATTTTTGTTGATAACATCCGGCCCAATCACCGCGTGAAAGTTCTCGCGAAGTTTCGAAAACGTGATTGTAAAAGCACCTGATGCGTAGCTTAAGATTTTTCACGCAACATGCGCCTACCAGGTGGGCTGGGAAAGTAATCTCAAGAAACGCACCGCTGCATGCAAATGCCGGGGTTATTTTAAGGTAGTTTTATTCGTTTCAACCTCAGCGAACCGTCATCATTATCAAAGAAAAGCGGATATCACAGCGCCGATATTTTGGAGCTGTAAATAAGATACTGTTCTGGGACAGATATACCCTTCGCGGTTTATCGAGGATATTAATAAGTAAGAATAAAAGGTATCGACTTTTCTAGAGACTGCAGTATGCTTTTTATCCTCATTTCCTCCAAACGAATGTTACTTCTTGCAAACGTAGGGACACATAAGGGCCAAGGACTTAGTTCTATAGGCGCTATCCAATGTTCCTTTAAATAATCGAAGACAAAATTCCCGTGAAAGCGAAAGAAATTCTGAAATTTACCACGGCTCCCTTCCCTCGACCGGATATCAATTAGGCGAAAATTTGGCACTTCAGCATTCACCTAGTATTCCTTTTATGAGGAACTAAATGATATCACGGAATTGAAATTCGAAGAATTTCTCTGAGATCTGATATAAAGTACGTGGAGTTGCATCTCATTTTACGACGGAATGTCATCCGGTTTAAAAGAAAATTCGAGGAATTCTGTTGAAGCCAGTGTGCCCTTGACAGCAGCTCAAAATAGGTTCGCAACACGCCAATTTGCTAAAAGAAAATCTTGATGAAGAGACTAATGTAAAGATCACGAGATTAGACATTTTGCTAATCCAATCTTAGTATGAGTCAGCAATAATTTCCACGGCGAAACAGAGGGGGGGGGGGGTATAACCCCATCCCCCCATTTTGTATCAAAGATATGAAAGGTGTTTTAGGTCTGTGGCTTCCGTTCTCTTCTGTTCATGAGAAGAAAATTACTTCTGGAGGTTGCAACTTCGAGGGATTGCAGCTTTCTGGATTTGCTAGCATAAATGGCTTTATCGCGCCTCCTTTTTTGAGCTTTCCACCATAGTTTCAAATCGAAAGATGATATGGGAATACGACGCCGTCGATAGTTGAACCAGAATGGAAAGCGACAAAGGACAAGATTCAAAAATAAGCACTCGCAAGAAAAAAATGCCCTTCCTTAAATAAACGCCCACCTCAAGCTCCCTCCCCCGATAAGCGCCCTGTGCAAAAACAGCCAGTAAACGCACCCTTCCCCCGGTTTCCCATCAATTTCCTTAATGACAGAGACACAAGGGAAATCTATTTCTTTCGTATCTGACCTCGTTTATCAGTGAACTACATCAGTACCAACGCATTTGGGGCAGGAGCCTCACTGATTAAGCGACCTCATTTCAATAAACGACATGAGGGAATGGGTCATATCCACCGGGAACGATTTACTTCAAATGACTGACTTGGAACAAGCTAAGTCATCGCCTTATCTTTGCAACAGAGATTTGGTCATAGGCACTTTAGAGTCCCTCTCACCTTAGTGTCGCCAATACTGGTGGACGACTTGTAGACCGTGACTTAAACCTATAAACTTTAAACAAGAGATTATATTTTATAATCTCATGCCTAAACCTCAGCCTCCATGATCCCAGACCCAGGATGAGGGTAACGGGTCATTTCATTTCAGTTGATTGAGCATTTTTTTCGTGAGGCGAGGTACCACTTAATATGCAAGCCAACGGAAAACACGTCATTTCAAGAACATTTTAACACATTTTCCTTAACCCTTTAACTCCCATGAGTGACCAAGATAGAATTTCTCCTTACAATATCATAACAATAATAAGTAGATGAGTGTAGAGAATAAAGAAAAATAACAATGAGGGGATTACTAGTTGATCCAATATCAAATTCTCTGACCTAACATCATAATGATTGCAGACAGTAAGGAGAATTACTAATGAGATCTTGGGAGTGAAAGGGTTAAATCCATGTTAAAGATGATACATGGATAACATTGTTTTTCTCTTACTAACAAGAAGTCGAGCATGCAGACAAAACTCACAAATTTTGGTTCAGGAAATGCTTCGCACGTATGTCCCACGCGGTCTTGCTCCGTTGTGTGCTCAAATTTTCCCTTGTGATTCAATCCCACCTTCCCCCCACATACACACGTAGAACTTCCGCATTGATTAGCGTCTGCCTCGTTCTTAAATCTACATTACTTGTGCATTGGGCTTGTTCGATGGCACTTCAACAAAAAACAATCACTCAGCATCAAGTTCAGCAAAAATCTTGGAGGAGAAAAGCATTTCGGTCGGCTGTCGTAAAACAGAAGCCAAAGTTATCGCAACAGCCAATGAGAGGAAAGAAAAATTTTTCAAGGAGCCAATGAGAACGCAAAGTAAAAACTAGATTAAGATGAAGCCAATAACAAGCGTTTGATTGGTTGAGAAGATAGTGCGGGTTTTCCGGCCCAATCACATCGCGAAGGAGAGCAAACACAAAGCCTGACGGTGGATCCCTTTAGACCCACAATTGACAATTGCTTTGATCTTTACCTTGAAAAAGAGATTAGAGGCACAGATCTCCTCTTGCCCTCTGGCTTGTGTGCAGATTTTCGATGTGGCACTATCAGTTTTTTTTTTATGATATACCTCAATTAGTGACCTTTTTTTTACTTGAACAGGGTAGCGAAATGCGCAGATTTTGTCCAAAAGAGGGTCACATTTTGAGAGCCTCAGAAATACAAACTAAGCTGCCTCCCTGACTTTTCCAAAGTGACTCAGAACAAGAACAGAAGACGACGGAGAGTGAAGCTCTCGACTAAAGGCTCAAGATAGGCCAACATTATTAAAAGTTCATTTAACAGCCAACCTTGAAATTGTTCAACAATGTTGTTGGTGGTGGTACTTGATCTCGAGCCTCAACCGCCCCCTTGCAGTTTGCGGACAAATCCGAGGGTTTCCAAATATGAAGGGTAAAATCACAGCGACGAATAGGTTCCCGAACAGAGACACGCTAGAATTCGATTTTAAGCAACCCACATTTTGGCCACACATTGCCAATGTCACGCCCTATTCAATGTCACCATTTCAGAGGGACACCCTTTTATAACCGCGAAATCGTAAAATTGTGTACCCCGTCTATGATCCAAAACTCGGAGAACCATACCCTGATTGGCGCACATACCTATTATGGTGAAGTAAGCGATTGTCTCCGCACCCCTCCCCCCTCCCCTCCCCCTCTCTCTCCATAAGGAAACTTCTGGATTCAAGATGAGCAAAACTCCTTGCATTTGTCCCCGTAAATTTATCTGCACCAAAGTTTTCATAGCAATATTTCAACATATAACCACAGTATCTAAGAATGAAAACTATCCAATGGATTCTCAAATCCTATACTCAAACTTATATTACAAGAGACAGAAAAGATACGGTGACTAAACACCCTGCACAAAACAATCGTGTAGATAGGTTATAATCACAAAAGAGCGACTCTCAAATAATACAATTCACGAGAACAATGAAATTAGGTCCACCTCTAACTAACAATTCAGTCACGACTGACTTGAACTCACTGTAAACGTTAAAATGTCTCCACTGAAATCTCCCGTCTCAAAGCACCACACAAATCGCTCGATGACGACTTTAAAGAAACCACGGTAGCTCTCTTTAGCTCTCTGAGAATAGCTTAACTGCTCCTAACAGTTACTTTCTGACGATAAGAACATCTGCAACTGCCATAGGAACCCAAGCCCTTATATACAATTATGAAATATTCTAGAACATTCGGCCGTTCGCAAACGTAACAACACCACTATTCTGGTGGCATTACATCATCCGAAAAAAATGTTCGAGGGCATTCCATGGCGTGACACAGGAACACGAAGTGTATTATTTACATTGTGTTACAAGACAATCGAAGACAAAGTTAGATCATTGAAAAGGAAAGCAGTTAAAAGTCTCAGAATAGGATTATCCTGGTCGAGGCAGATCATGTTATCACGGACTCACGATCTATAGCTCCGGGAATGCTCTAATTCATATTTTGTTGATGTTGCAAATCACGATGTTTTGGAAGTCGACGATCAAGACTCCCACTCCAGTGTAAAATGAATAACGGGTGGTGATCGGTTACATGATTTTTCATTCAACACAGTTGGCACTGAATACATTAAAAACATCTTAATAAACCTTGATCCCAGCAAGTCGGTCGGTATTGACAACATCTCTCTTGCCTACTACGCCTATCTGCGCCGAGCGTTACAGATGAAGTGACTTATCTAATCGGTCATTTCATCACGACTCAGTCAATACTCACTGAGTGGAAGAGCAGTATTATCAGTCCTGTACATAAAAAGGGCAGCAAATCTGAAAAATCCATTTTTCGCCCCGTTTCCATCTTGACTACGTTTTCAAAAGTCTTTGAGAATGCTATTTTTGATCAGATGTATGCTAAAATAGCTCCTTTGCTTTCTCAAAATCTCTCTGGATTGTTAAAGAGTCATTCCTACTCTACTGTTACATTAAAGATGACAGAGGACTAACGTGCCAGCCTAAATGCTATAGATTCTGTTGCAGATGTCGCAGTGGACCTCAGCAAAGCATTTGATAGTGTTAATCATAACCTCTCTTTTGCTAAACTAAAAGCCTACGGCTTTTAAACTACTGTAACCGATTTAATTGGAGAGTAATCGAAGGAACGACGCCAAAGGGTAACGACTGAGGGTATTTGTTCTGAATGGAAATGTGTCATGGCAGTTGTCCCCCAGGGATCTCTGCTTGGTCCATTGTTATTCAGCATATACATAAACGATGTCAAATACAGTATCCCGTACATGACACTAAGACTATATGCCGATGACACCACTGGATATAATTCTGATACTTAATTCATCTTTAGCTCTACAGTTCATGGTAAATAACAAATTTTCCTCGCTGTCTACATGGTTCGAGCAAAATTTACTCTCAATTAATAACACCAAGTCACAGGCTATGATCCCTGGCTCGGCTACACACAAGTGGGACCTTTTCATCAACGGCATGAAGGTCGAAGTGAAGTCTACTCTCAAGATTCTAGGAGTAACGTTGGATAGGAAGATTTCTAACAATGAAACGTATCTCGGAAAAGTTACACAGAATTTATTACAAGACCTCAGCTCCTAAAACGAATATCTGTCTTTGTAATGCAGTTTAAGCCTGTCTTAGTAAGGAGCAGAGCGATGGACTCGAAGATACTAACTATTATATCTTAAGAACTCTATTTAGGACAAAGAATGAAAGCCACGAAACCTTACTGAATATCGTTGGCATGAATATTTTGAAACATCGTCGTTATTACCAAGCTCTGGTGTTGACTTATAAATGTCTTAACTCAATAGGTCCAAAGTACATTGCCGATTTTCTGAATTTGAGGGACATATGTTATAAACTAAGTGGTAAGGGAAGTAACTTGAAACAGCCTCATTTTAACACTGAGTGGATGCATAAATCCTCTTCACTTATAGCTTGCAAGCTGTGGAATAAGCTACCGTTATACATTAGAAACTCAGACAATCTTAAAGAGTTTAAAAAGGCTTTTCATAAGTTCAACTTAGGATCCTTATATTAGGTTATTTGATCATTATTATTTTTCTCTAATCTATTTTATTCCTTTTTATAGTTTGTGACTTTTCTAAATGTTCATGTTAAATTTTAACGCTTTTAAAAATAACAGATTGTTATATAATGATGTATTTTTAATGTAATAGGTCTTACATCTTAGATAGTTAAAGTTTCTCACTTAGGTTTTTGTAATTTTTTTTCCACACGTGCACGTTCGAACGAGTTTCTGTTAACTCTTAGGTGTTTACGTGTTTAAATAAATTACTTACTTACTTATTTATTTACTACCTTTACAATTACAGCTAAGCCTACAGCAATTTTTTCTCCAGGCGGCCTATTTCTACTCTCAACTTCAGCAGAACACAAACCCCTCTGGCTGCCAAATTAATCACCTTAAGAACAATAATGATAACAGTAGTAATGGTATCATTAATAATAATTCATTAATAATAATAATAACCATAACAATTGTTTAATGGCAAAATTAAGAACAATATTAACGACAATATCAATGATAAACAACAATTCACCGAAGTAGAGGTGGGTTAAAGTGGTAAATATCCACCGCTGGCGAGCGACACTGAGTTGAATAATTGTTTTAATGTATACTGAAACAGTGAGATAAGTTAGCACAAAACCTTGCTATCCACTGTTTATGTATATACTTATAATAACCATGACATTTATGAAGGTAACCCAAAGTTTCAAACCATGAAATTAAAATCCTAAATTGCAGTCATGAATAATTATTGGATGATAACTTTAGATAAAACCTGGACTTCTGATACATTTTTATACAAATTAAAATTCAGGTTATCCCATGTCCATGAAGATCAACTTCTTGGCGAACTCATAGTTCATTTTTCGGACAATCTTAATCGAAGCTTTCTGCACCATCTTTCCCATATCAGTCGTCTGAGGGGTCATAAGATTTGCGTCTCTCTGATGGATGATAATTACCAAGCACCGAAATACATAGATGATATACAAATGCACCATGCCTCCAACAACTAGGTCGTTTTGTTATCTGAGTTCGGCTTTCAGTCTATGAAATCTCTCCTTTACAAATTCATAAAAGTCGTATTCTAATTGCAGATGTTTCTTCATTATTTGTTGTACTTCTGGAGAAGGTCCTATCTTATTCACGGTTTTAGTTGATGTCATCTTGGAATTGAGGTTATCGTCTTAAAAAAAAAACGTAAAATAGATTTAGGAAACTTAAAAGAGAAAAAGTAAATGTTTTACATAAGATATGTGCCCAGTGTCTCACGCTTTATCCCCATCATTTTGACGCATTTTAACTGAGTGTCCCAGAACCATAACAACAGTAATTATAACATCCAATCAGAAGCCGGAAACAAAAATGTCACAACGAGCAAACGAAAACTCAAAGGAAAATGCTTAAAGCGTGATTAACTACCATACCATGTCAATGCTGACGTTCGTAACGTTTAAGTAAGTCATTGTAACAAGCTTTGTTTAAACTAAAGAAGGGCAACCCTCTGATAATAATGGAGTTTTCGTAACTAGTGTTTAAAAGAACTTCCTTACTGTTTTTCAACAGACGTGTCTTAGTGAATTGCTCAAGACAGTGATAGAGAAGCGTCCGGCATGTTTCTCTTTTTTAATTTTTTTTCGATACACACTGACCTGGAGTCCTGTAGATGTTTAACACACCCGAGAAAAATTCTGGTAAAAGTTTCTCAAGAACAAACAGAAAATCTTCCAACTCCTCAGTAACACCCACAACCAGATAATTTCTAATGACGTTTATCTTGGCCTGTGTAAGAGCTAGTTCGGTAGGTCTCCTAGACATAAACAAAAAGGAAGGAGATTAGGTTGAAAATCAAGAGGGATTTGGTTAAAGGTAAAAGTCTTCTCCAGTGACAGGCTGACTCGACATACAAACAAATACTTCATTGTGGCTACCTATGACTACCTCTATAAATATATATATATATATAAAGTGCAAAATTTGACTTTCGTAAAACAGTGCTCAATACATAGGAGTAGAGCGATGTATATATTGTGGGAGAAAAAAGACAAATAAACTAATTCCTAAACTAAACTAAAAATTCCTAATCATCTGTCGACCCGAACTATCAACACGAAACAAATGTAATGAACTCGTGTCTTCCTGCCGCCACAGAAACAAAGCCCTCCTACGCAACAACTAAACTGTTAAATTTTGTGCTGCAGAAATTAGATTATATTGTATATAAGCGATGGCAAAGATTATTCTCATTAAATCCCCTGATGAGTGGGCAACCACGAAACAGGCTTGTAGAGATGAACTTGAAGTTTATTTGTCTTTTTCCTCCCAAAATATATATAGGCAAATATCCTCTATTTACACCCAGATGTAGGTGAACCACTGTTTGATATTAGACTAGAAAAAGTTTAATAAGTGTAATGCTTAACAATAATTGGCTGATCAGCTCCAAACTTGCTAATCAACGCATACGAAAAGCATCGTTCACTTGTGTGTCAGACCTCAAGTAGGTTAATCGCTGTTATCTCCTACCCAGAGTTAAACACATTGCGACTCACTCGTCGAAATAACTGTTCTCACCTGCAGAAGGCTTCATGGCCGCAAAAGTAAGGAATGATGTACAAAATCCTTTGAGGATCGACGCATTCTTTCATTTCATTTTTGACGCATTCGTCAAATGTCTAAAGAGAGACAAATAGGCAGGCAAAATAAAAAGTTACTTTTAAAATAAGTGGGGCTTTTAGGAAGTTAAACGCGTTTGTTTTCAGTTTTTCAATTGAGTTTATGTTGACTTCTCTCAGCCGAGGGGTGAAAGATCTAATTTTTTTTTGGGGGGGGGGGGTGGTGGGGTGGAGGAGGAGAAAAAAGTGAAAGTCAGCTTAGGAGCCTGTCAGCTTAGGAGCCTGTAATGTAATGTAATTCGGCCACCGTAAAGAGTTTAAAAGCTGACCTTTCGAGCGTTAGCCCTTCGTGAGAGCGACAGCGCTTGACACTCGAAACGTCAGCCTTTTAACTCTTTACGGTGTTCAACTTACGTTATCAACTCAGTTGATTACACAAAATTACCCTGTTCTTTGGAATGTCACGCAACGCCTCCCCCAATAAGAAGTGGAAACTGAGAACGTGGCATGACATACCAAAGAACGGCCGCAAGAGAAACTGGTAGCTAGTACAACACAAACCATATTTTTCTCTTCCTCTGTGCCTTTGAAGCCCCATGTTCTTTGGGCCCCTCGATGATCCCCGAATCTGTGGAAGTAGTATGAAGAGACAAGACGAGCCAGTGGATCCCGTATGAGGTTAATGTAAATAGGTTGAACTGCGCCGAACCTGGGGTGAAGAATAGATACGTGCTCAGCTCTTGACTGCTAACGCACCGATCAACTCAAAGCTTAAAACTCCTTCTCCGCTACAGGCAACTCAAGAACATTTGACTAACGTCCGTTCTCAGGGGTGGGGAATTCGAAACTTGCTTGGGTGGGGTGGGGTGGGGAATTTGAGCAAGTCAAGTCTTTTCAATGTAATACACGTGTTATTTCCTAGAACATGGAGGTAAAAAGGTCTTCAAGGTTCGGGTTTAAATACTTCACTCAATTGTCGTTCATTGAGTAGAAAGTCACGGTCGCTAATCCTTCTTTTTACCAAAAATGTGACCATCAAATCGGGCAATTGTTTAGGGCATTTGAACACAATTAATCATAATCATTAAAAATTCCTCAAATATTATTGGTGCATTCGCAGCTTCATTTTTCACTAATCATTCTGTACAGTTAAATAATATATAAATTTATAATATATAAATTTTTAGAGCGCCATATCCTAAAAGCTCTATGGCGCTTTACAATTTTGAAAATCGGACAGTTGGCTGTAATCGGAAAAATGCTGTAATCGGACAGTTTAAGCAGCCAATCATACAAAGTCCACTCAGCTAATCCACCAATCACAGAAATGATCAAAATAACCACAGCAACAACCACTTATCCAAAGAAAAACTGGGGAATTTCCAAAATGGAGGAATTTTTAACTTAAGACACTGTCTTCACTGGAGAAATTTGTTCTAGGTGCATTTGTTTTTTCGAATTTTAAATGGTTATGATTTATTGGTAACAGGAATTCTTGTCGTCCAATTCTCTCTGTAATCATACTCGTGATTAACAAATCGGATTCCCGCTTCACGGTCGTCCAATTTTGTTAATCACTCGTATGATCACAGACCGAATTGGACTCCACTTGGTCCTATTACCATTATTAATCGGCAGCAAAAGCGGAAATTTGAACGAACTAATCAAAAGTTCAAGTGCCCGGGGGTTGCCAGGGTTGGGGGGGGGGGGTGGGGGGGAATGATGAAGCTTTGATTGATGCATACTTACTAATTGTATACATTTCCCTTTAAATTAGACTAGAGAGGCTAACGTTCCAGCAACATAAAGGTCTCCAGGTAATAAGTTTTCGATTCATATCACATTTTACCTAAATTATAACTCGATGTTGAAAGGTTAATCACTTCTTGTAGTAAAAGAGTAGTTTTTAAGGTTATATCATTATTAAGTTTCGACCGAGAGATTCGTTGGGTAGTTTGTGACCTTCGCCTTTCAACAGGAAATCGATAGTTAACAAATATTCACCACTTTCGTCGACACTGAAGTGAATGATTTTTTAAATATTTAACACGCAAGAAAAGAAAATCAGTTTATTTCACACCAGGTACCAAAAAATGGTCGAAAACTAAACTCTTGCCACGCGCATTTGTCTTCAGATTTAGCTGATTAATCCCAAGCTTATTAACGAGCGCGTGAGAAACTCAACACTAACCCGCGTGGTATCTATTAATTATTATCAATGGATCATTAGTTTGAAAAAGATTGAGTTTTATTCTGATATGATGATGAAGGTTTGAATCAAATTTACAAATGTATGGCTACAGCTCTAGTTGGCGATTAATTCTTTTAAAAGCTATTTCAAGGGTTTCTCTTTCAAATGATTATGTTAATAATACCTCAAAGTATGCGATGAAGGAGTTCTCACCTCTTAAAGTCGACGAAATGTATGTGGTGATGATAAATGACTGGTGACTGAAGATGATCTATATAGTCCACAAATTCAAGCTGAAATCGTAAAGGTTTGATATTCCATCATTCCAACAAGAACAAAACAAAAAGAAGAAAAAGGTACATGTGAACCATTCAAATTCTCTAAAACGCGCAAAGTAATCCGGGATTGCATTGTTTTGACTTTGCCTCGCTCTGTGATCATGATTGGTCTTTTAAGATCGCGCAATCTTCCCAACCAATCAAGTACAAGACTTCTAAGAACCAATCGTGACTAAGTTAGTAATGATTTTCATCGCCACAGGTGCTTACTTTTTTCAGTGTTGGTTTAGATTTTGCGACACTCAATTGAAATGAGCTCTGTGAGTCTCTGCTGAGGCTATGTTTGTCTTAATTAACCCTAACTGAGAGCCACGACTTAGACACCTGTGCGGTTATCACGAATCCAGATCCCACCAGCGTGGTTAGTGAGCGACGACGGCTTGTGCATGGATAAACTTCAGGATTTCTGGAGGTCTTGGGACTTCGTTTGGGAGAACACGAGATACTAATTCTCGAAATCTCTCCAGGTTTTGATTTGTGTAAATGCTAAATAAAAGAGGTCATCGTTACCTGTTCTCGCAGGTTTAGATGTAGAATACTATTCTTGGTTGATCCAATCACTGTATAATTGAGTTTTCCTGTGAGACTGATCATGAGCTGTATCATGGTGCGGCTTCCACATTTTCCTACTCTATTGTAAATAATTCTTTTCTACAGCAAAGAAGAAAAAAACACACGACTATTTAGTGATAATCAATATTGGTCGGAAAGTCACCCGAAAAAAGATTGAAAGAAAACCTCGAGCCGTTAGGAAGAAATGAAATGGATGAATACGTTAGGAGAGGAAACAAGCAAACTTGCTAACGAACCATTGAACATAAGTAGATGCCACGTAGGTAAAAAGTGCTTTTCGCGCGCGCTAATTAACCAGTTCGGATGTAACTAACAATTCCTATTCACCTCCGAGCTGCTGAAGAGACAGAATCGCGCGTCAAAACTGAGTTTAATTTCTGACCACTTTTCGCTGTCGTTAGCAAGGACAATGAGCTTTCAGATCTTGCGTCTGAAAGGGTAAACGAATTAATTCGCTCTTAAATGTTTATGTGAATTTTTAAGGATAAGGATATTTGCAGAGGCAAAATTATGATATGGAATAACTCCATAGCACTTACCACTTTTCGTGTTGATTTCACAGATGAAAAATCTAGAGACAAAAACATTCTCATGAGTCAAAACGAAAGGCATAACATGAAAGAAGGTGTTTGAAGGCTTTTATTGGATACAGCTTCCCAAGGAAGCAAATGGACTATGATATTGTCATGGGGAAGGGGGGGTGCGTCACTCTCTAGGGGTCTTCATTGTGAATTTTATCCCGTCCTTTTTTTTACATGCATGAATGTCTGCTAAGGAGGGGGGATGAAATGACAAGATGATTTGGTCTTATCAACTGAGCTGATAATGTAAACTGGCCACCGTAAGGAGTTTCTAAGCTAAGGTTTCAAGCGCCCTTCGTCAGAACGAGTTATTTGCTCTGACGAAGGGCGCTCGAATTTCAGCCTAGAAACTCTTTACGGTGGCCAATTTACATCACCAACTCAGTTGATAAAAGCGAATCATCTTGTTATACTCCCCCACCGACGGAGCATCATGGTTTTGTCTTCTCTCCTACAATGTATCATGGTGGTTTTTTTTTTCCCAGGATCTCATTAAAACTCATCATAACAGCACTGAATGAACCAACCAACGTAGTGGTGCCTACGAGCATCCCAGAATAGTCCGGGCTATAGACAGCTTTGTCCTTACCATGACGTCATGAAACATGGCGTAACGGTCCAATTTTTTAAAACTTGGGCTAGCACCACATTTTAGTCTCGCATTTTTGCCTCTGATATTCGCCCTTGGAACCCGATTTAATTGATAAACACAGAAAGAGCTTCGCGTCAATAGAAGTAAAATGGCGTCGGTTGAAATGTGCAGGGGAAATCCGCTGTGATGACTTATTTGCAGAATTTGATGATCAACTTTCGTTTTTGCATTGATCGATCCACGTCTTAACAATTTTATTCTGTTTTTTCAGAATTGTGTTTCTGACAGCTTTTAAACATCGACTTACTTTAACCCCTTGGATACTATGGAGAACACACATTCGCCAAAAATTTTAATTAACAAATGTGAACGTTGTCCCTGCGAAGCAGCTGCTTAAATTTGGAAGCCGTTTTTCAATTAATTCCCACGTGTATCCAATGGTTTAACTTGTTTGTTATAAAATGCCAAAATCGAAGAAAATCAGTGTTTCACCGCCGATTTAAGGATAACAGGCAAATTGCGACTTCGTCCAGAGAAATGTCTTTCAATCAGAAAAGGACCTGTGACAGTAAGGCCCATAGAATGTTGGCAATCCTGTACTTTGCCGTGTTTATTATTTGCTTTCTTTCAAATGATCTATACTGACGTGAAAGAAATTAAAAGGACAGTCAAACGATTAAAAATTCATCGGAAAAATATCTCGTTGTCACCCACTGTAACGATAAATCAACAGACTGTTGGTTTGGAAAAACCACAAGAGCTGAATAAAAGGAAACCACTCTTTGTTAAAAGCCGTGTCAACTGTTTGATTTGATGACAAGTTAATCAATGAAATCGGTAGTGCCGGACCAAGAGCGTGATTTCTCCTTTTAATAGCCTCCTGTTGTTGTTATGGAACCCACTAAAAACCCTGGAAATCCATACGTTTTAAGCATTTTTTAATGTTAGGATTTAAATAACTAAGTATTTTCACTGAAGAACCGCAGAACCTCCCAAGCACCATTTCGGTGAAGAAAGAAAAGCCTTTAAAATGTTATTTTTAAGAGAAAAATGAGAGCACTCTCTCTTAAAATCTAGGGAATTCGTTTAAAGAAGAGTTACGCATAAAAACAAGTCGATTGGAAAACAATTAATCACAATATTTCATTAATGACTTTCTGTTGATTAAAAATCTCGCTTCTGCAGCATGTAAATTCTGAAATCAAGGTGTATGAATTTGAGATAAAATTGATCACGACAGTTAAATCTGTAATCCGATGATACAGAGAAAGAAATGTGATCGGAACAGGTCAGGCAATTTCCAAACTAGCCTCCCCACTCATATTTATTGCTTTGGTTCGTTGTCAGGCAAGCTGACAAAAGCCAATTCTAACCTATTTTCAACCATTGTTTGTTGTATTGGCTAAAAAGCTACATTTATTTTCCGAAAGAGATCATCTACCATCAAGCATAGGATAAAACTCTTGCCTTTAAAAATCACGGCAAGATTTCTGTATATCCCAATACTTATGAATGTAGTGCTTGGATGAAAGAAATCAGTGACAAAATAAGAAATTACCTCTGGGACTACGGCTTCGTTTTGTAATAACATAGAGTTATTCGGAGTTCTTTCCAAAACCAAATCACAAATATGTGCACACCGGAAACTCTTCCCTACAGTTATCTAAAAAGCACACAAATGAATTAGTGTTCACCGATGGACCTACCTTCCCAGGTTTGAATATTTATGTAGTGGCTCTTCTGCACATTTGTGACTCCTGCGATTAGCGAGGATTTTACATGGTAATAACTTGTCAAGTAATATGAAATTGTACATGTCGCCAAAACGAACGTGATCAAGACCACAAACAGCAGGGAAATTTTGAATCTTCCCCTGGCCTGCATTGTGGTTCTACCCATGGCTGTATCCAAATGAATCATAGCTGTTAATGTTGTATCTCGAGGTGATTATGTAAAACTAACGGAATTGCTAATAAGCTGCGTTGGCCCATTGACAAACCAGCGATCGCGGGTAAATAATCACTCGATTGATTTGTGTGCCATATTTAGTTACGTGACGTGCAACAACACAGGATATAACCGCTGAAATATCAAATTGTTATTGTCGTACTGATGTGAAATTAATAAACAGCAGCATCAAAACAACAAGGAAATCTCCTTCTTGACTACTTTAGAGTGTTCCTAGTGTCTGTCTCCGAATGAATCATCGATTTCATTGTTTTAGCTTCAAGCAATTTTTCAAAACGATCTGAATAAGCAACGTTAGCCGGCCTCGTAAACACTTTTGATCGCGGCAGAACACTTTGTGTGACATTTGTCATAATGTCAGGATACCGCTGATATAAAGATTTGCAAATGTCGCAAATATGTCGCAATAACAGTATCAAACAGCAGGGAAATTTTGAATCTCCCTTTTACCTAATTTTTGGTACATCTCCGAATGAATTATCGATATTAACGTTGTATCTTCAAGCAATTATGTAAAACGAGAATGAAAAGACTCGATCTCTTAGCTCTCCGGGACACAGTTTTCATAAAATAGTCAAGTTACTAAACCTAAAGAAAGCGTTTTGAAGCGAATTCAAGGCTCATTTTGGGAAATTTGAGCACTAATTAATCAACTCATCGATCGTCGCCGCTGAATTGGGGAAATTTAAAAGCCAATTTCATTCAGCGTTTCGAGAAATACCTTTTAGAGCTGTGCTCCTCAATCAAGAAGTCTCAAACAACCTAAGAAATTCAGAGAAGAGTCTTAGACGATGATTGTACATGAGTCAACTTGCCACCAGTGGTCTTTCCAGTTGAATATACGGGTTTTATCCCATGACCCCTTTTTTTAAATCCTTTTGCGAGTACATGGCTCAAAAGTAAGGGCCTACAAGAAAGTCACGGATCTTGCCTCTTACAAAAAACTTACCCATCAAATCCTGCACTTGGGTGGGGCATTTGACTGACACAAATTTTAGCCCAGAGGGACGGAAATTTGAACGAACCAATATTAAAAGTTCAAATGCCCAGGGGAAAGGAGTTGCCCGAAGAGAGGGGATGTTAAAGCTTCGAATTGATCAACGCATTGGCATTGGCCTCTTCGTGGGCAAGGCTGAGAAACGAAAAATTAGTCAAACGGCCGTAAATTTCATGTGACTCAATCTTAAAGCGTCATAAATGGTTACATACTTTTTTCTTCTTGTTCAGGCAGCCTTTTATTGGCGTCTTTGTGCACATTCTGTTTTTCAACTTGCTATTTCACAACATCTTGTATAATATTTTTCAGCGACATCCCACAAGTTTAACAGCCTCCTGTTTAAAGAAGCTCAGCTAGCAAGCTGACATTTCTTTCGGTACCCAGGTCCACACCTTAATTACCCACATTATAGACCTTCATTCAAATGTATGAACCTCTACTAAATTTACAATACAATGTTTACACTGCGAGTCTGACACTTTAATGGTTCCTTTTTGAGTTCGCGGATGTTTTTTTGACACGTATCAGAACAAGAGATTCAGAGCTGATTAGAGAGTTCTGAAAACATAAATAATTTTAAGGTTGCGCGGCCAAGATGATAGGCCAATCTCCTCTTCGATAAAATAACTGTGAAAAGCAGTCGCTTTTCTTCTTGAAGAACTATTCCAGACAAAAGGCAGATTGAAACGGTCCAATTTGTTCTATGGCTAATGATGAAAAACAGCAGTTATTTCATTTGTGTTTCTTGTAAACAGTCTTATTTCGGTTACTGTAAAGATTTCGTATGGGTTAGATGTCTCTAGTAGCAGATTAGCTTCTGAAGGAGACCAAAACAACTTTCCATTAACCTTCACCTAATTTCAAATAATGAACACGTTTTATTTCGATCTCGACCATACATGCTTCCATTGTATAAATCGCTTGGGTTGATCAAGTATGACTCGCTTTATATTTACGTCGCGCGATTAAAACTCAACTACTGCGCGATTTAGTTTACGTTTCATTTCTGAATACATGTAAAGATAAACACTTTTAGGGGCAACTTTACTAGCCTGGGGAGTCATTCCGAGCGCGCAAACTGTTTCAATTTAATTCATTTTAATAATATACTGAGCTTATAAACAAGTTAAATGATAAGGTGCTCTTTCTGGTCTAAGAAAAGACGCCTCTTCTGTACATTATGCATAGAAAACTCTAGTTTTCCATGAGTTTTGTAACCATTTTTATAACAAATAAAGAAATGTTAACTCGTAATGAATTATCTTTAAAAATAAGGAGGCTACACCGTGTTATTTCGCCTTTATCGTTCATTCAGTTATGTACAGCCATGAGTTCTTTTTAAAGTGTTCAAATACACAACATTAAGTTTGCATTGGTTCAAACAAACAACGATTTCTCTCAACTACCTCAGTTTAATAGATAACTTGTCTAACCACGGAGGAAGTTTAAGTAATTTACTCGTATTTGCTTCAATCTTGTTTATGTTCTTACACTAGTCAATCGTTTTTACAACCAAGGAAGCCGTGAATACTCAGTGACGTCTTTACTCTTTTCTCCCGTTGCCGTCTGTTACAGAACCACACTCGCACCACCTCCCTATCCAGGCGCAGTCCCTCGGCAATGCGAACGATTTCTTGGGAAGACGGTTTTGGTTGTTTAAGAAAATGATCTTCAAGATGTTCCTTAGCAGTCAGACCGATAGTGGTTCGTCTTTTTCTACGGCGTTCAGCGTTGAATTTATCACCACACGCCCCTCCAGAACATTCAGCCTCTTCAAGCCAGCGCGCCAGAATCGGCTTCAGCTTACAAGCGTTCTTAAAGCTTAGTTGCAGATTCTCGAAGCGGCAGATGGTGGTTTGGCTAAAATCTGTTCCGTGGACTGTTGCCAATGCTGCGCCAACGTTCGTCTGTGTAAAACCCAGCTTGATGCGGCGAAGTTTGAACTGAGTCGCGAACTCCTCCAATTCGCGCAGTTTTGAAGTGTCAATGGCAAAACCCAAGCCGTGATGTGGTGCTGACATACTGGGATCGCTGTCAAAATTAGCCATAGGGTTTAGCATAAATGGAGATGCCACGTGGATATTCGCTCGCGGGTCCATCTTACTGCAGTGAGTTACTGGCGGTAGAGAAGTGGGATGCGAAGGCATCATTGAAATGGGCGTCTCGCGAACCATTTGCTGAAAAGGCGCATAGGATACTTCGGGTGGATATGGAGGGCAAGCCATGGCTGATTACAAAGTCAAGCTGCCTTCGTTCGTCTTGCTGCCGGAATGAATGCGCAATCTCTGAGCCGTCATTTAAAGCAAAGTCCACACGCTGCAGGCAATAATTGTAGATAACAAAACCAACGCGAGCTTCTTAGGAGCGGAAGACATCAAGTCGGAAACACGGCTAAAATGCCGATGTTTTAAGTTCAAAGTGCTCTGCTATCGCAGCGCTCTAAAGATGAGATAAACGCTGCGCTGTTTTTTTTGATACAGCGCGCGCTAAAAGCAAGTGTTATTTCCAAAGTGTGAATGAGCTTTGAAGAGAGATTGAAGAGATTTTGAGGGCGGAACGAAAATACAGTTGTTAACCTCACGCGATTTTTGACATATTTGATTCCTCGATATGATTTCCAAGCGTTTCTGATTTGTTCTGAACTCTAGATCCTTCGGTAGAGATGTAAATTTTTTATATAAACGTTTTTGTTCACACTGAAATCGCAAATATGTAGGAAATTGTAATTTTTTGGGGAATTTCTTGACCAGGAAAAAAATTCCACGGAGGTTAATGCATCAACATGAATCATGTAGCCAAATGAGCTATAAGTGTGTTTGATAATCGTTCGCTTTTCCAAAAGGCACAATTATTCGTAACTGTGTAGATCATATGGTTCTGTTGTTTCTCTCTGGACCTAATTAGAACTTAGTGTCGGAAGTTGAACACCCTTGATTTGGTTAAGAAAAATTTTTACTTGAGGCGAAGTCAATCAGCCAACGGTGTAAATTAAGGAGTTAGATTCCGTGAGCGGCTCGTATCGGATTTACTTGCCGCCTATTTAATCGCTCTTTTCTTCTAGCTAAAAAGGCATCGTAGTTGCAAGAGGTAGATTTAAAATTTGTTTAATCCAGATAAAGAAGATTTATTTTCCGCTCACTGACGACACAGATCGATTTGATTTTTTTCTTTTTTTTTCCTGATTGCAGCGTACGATTTAAGGGAAGGTAATTCTTTTCTCGCGCGTGAAGCGATAACTGCCATAGTTAAAACCACAGGCGCAAATGTTTCCATATTAATAATTCCCAACGGAAGATGTTTAAAGATAAACGGCTGAATTCTGGCGACGAGCTTTGGATATAAAATATTAATGGACAGAACACATTAAGCTCAACTTGAAAAGATATACCGAGCTGGCGTATGAATTTTAACAAAAGATTTTGGATAATGATTTTTAAAATTCTTGTCAGAGACGTTGGCCTGGGTTAACATATTTCTAAATAATATTAAAAAGGTCATTCAGGTTGAGACTCAATAGGTGTCCGGGAAAAAAATTAATTGATTCTATACTACTCGGGGACAGATTTAATTTTGGTTTTGTTCGCGAGTGAATCGTGATTGTCATGATATGAAGTTCAAAAGAATCACCACGCTTTGATAAGCACGCGATTGATCGATTGAAGAATAAGTGGAGTTGACTATTAGTCAATTTAAGGTGAAAATGAATCCGTCATGCAGTCTGCGACTTTGAAGAGAATTTCGAAAGCAGGAGCCATATATGATAAAATCGAATGGTTAGCTGTCGAAAGAATAAAAAACTTCAAAGGCCTTCAAGACAGGTTGGTGAAAAAAAAAGGCAATTCAGTTATCACATGGGCAAATAGCAAATAACAAGTTGATTCTTGAATCAAGAAAGAAGGAAAAACTCTGAACAGACATTAGAAAAATATATGCAGAGCAAACTTGACATGTGTAACGCCTGCAAAAAAAAGAGAACTTTTTTGAAGTAAAGTAGGATCTTTATTAAAATATGACATTTTTTTGTAATATCAAGGAATATCCTATTGAGAAAACAAATTGTAAGATCTCTCCCCATGCCCTTGCGGGCCATCAAGCTAAGATGGCGGCAGAAACTCAAAATGTTGTCGTTCTTCACAGTCGCCCAGGAGTAGACAAACCACCATCCGAATCGAACTTCGCACTGGAAAGAAGAAAAATTCCAGAATGCAAAGAGGGCGAAATCTTAGTGAATACATTGTATTTATCTGTTGATCCTTATATGAGATGCAGAATGAATGAGGATTCTGGAACGAACTATTTGACACCGTGGTCCATTGGAGAGGCGCCAATTGGAGGAGGTGTGGGTCAGGTGATTCATAGCAGAAGCGAGAAATTTCACGAAGGGGATATTGTGCAGTCGGGTGGATGGCCATGGCAAGAATTTTCAGTTTTTCCTGTCTCTGGAGACCCCACATTGCAAAAGGTTAATAAATTGAGGTCATCTGTCGTGAATTTGAAGTAGAGGGTATAACAGTCAAAACTTCCGCTTAATCAAATACGTTTGATTTTTTTTATTTTTTTTATTTTTATTTTGATGGTAAGTATGTCTAACCACACCTGTATTAATTTGATGGAAATTAAGGGTTCACTGTGAACATGAAGACTGGCCCCCAAGTTAACTCCCCTCCTCTTTTTGGCCCATAACCTATCTTAATTTTCTGCTTACTATCAATTTTATCCTTCATCTTCAAATGTTCTTGAGAACCAGTTGCACTATGACTGCACTAAGGCAAAAGGACTTTAAACAATTAATGAGAAATATTAGAGAGATACATATTAATTATAAATTAAAAGGGTTCACTTTTTACTGCATTGGGGTTCAAGCAGTTTATTAATAAAAGGTACACTTCCTAAAATCAATGTGAAGAATGCTGAAAAAACCTTCTTACTTATTTCTGGTACTTTTTGTTATTTTATGAAGAACTAGCTTTGATGTGTTATTACTAACTATTTAGGAAGAAAGCCCATTCCTTTGTGCTAAATCATCTCTGTTGCTGGGGATTGTGGGTTTGACTGGACTGACATCCTATATTGGCTTAAAAGAAAAAGCACACATTGAGCCTGGTGCCAATCAAGTTGTTGTAATCAGTGGTGCTGCTGGGGCTTGTGGGATGGCTGCAGGACAGGTGAGAAATGGATCACCATTTGAGAAACAGCTGTCTGAAAAAAATATCTTTAGTTTTCTTTAGTATAGTACTACACAAAGCACAGTGAAATGATGTCATGACAGACACTCCTGGGGTGAACAGTGATTTTTGTGTTACAGATAGTTGATAGTTGCAGAAGCATGCTGTGATCAAACTATAAAAAATTACCAGTATAGTACAATCAACTGAGTTGATAATGTAAATTGGCCATGATAAAGAGTTTCGAAGCTGATGTTTCTATCATTAGTCCTTCCTCATTCACTCTGCAGAAGGTCTAATGCTCAAAATGTCAGTTTTAAAACTCTTTACAGAGGCCAATTTACATTTTATCAACTTAGCTGACAACACTAAATTACCCTGTTATACTCTCTCACTGATACAGCACCACAGTTTCTTTAAAAGCTTACCCTTTTTGTCCATATGAAAAATTACCTTTGAGACTGGAAAAAGTTTCTGTTTTTCTGCAGAAGCATTCATTTATATTTTAAGGGTGTTAGTGTCAATTGTATCTTTTACATCTGACTCATATGATAATTGCTTAGAGGAAGATAATTATTGCCATCCTCTCATTGCTTTTAAAAAGGAGAAGTGTGCTTTGGTAACTATGTTACTTTTATCTTCAGTCTGAAAAAAGTATGTATCAAAACCACAGTTTGAGATTCCAAAGAGTAAACACCTCTTAATGAGTATCTCTTATCAAGATTTTGGTGTAGTTAATGCTTTTCTGACCTTTATTTAGGATTTGTTTTCTTCTTACAAGATTAGTTGGTGATCAATCTCACCACAAGGCAATTTGCAACTTCCTTCTAAATGCAGTTCTTTTCCTCTTAATAAAGATGACTATTTTGGTTGCTAGTCATTGACTGAGTCGTTTATTTTTTAGTTTCAATGACCCTTTGATGCTGTGAATGAGGCTCTTTGATCAGTGAACATGTTACCCTTTACACCACTAACCCTAAGTCTACAACACAAGGAAGTAATACAGTTATGTAATTGCTATTTTCTCAGATTGCAAAGCTAGAAGGCTGTGGTGTTGTTGTTGGGATATGTGGTACTGATGAGAAGTGCTGCTTCTTGACAGAAGAGATGGGCTTTGATGTGGCAATTAATTACAAGACAACAGAGAACATTAGTGAACACTTGAAAATGAAATGTCCAGGAGGAATTGATGTTTACTTTGACAATGTTGGAGGGGAAATAAGCGATGAAGTGAGTTTGTATTTCTAATGTAAAAAATGATTACTAAATGTTCTCAAGTGGCTTAAATTATATTTGTTTATTCAATATGATATTTTATATTAAGTTTATTTAAAATTGCAGTGAGATTATAACTTCAGTTAATATCAACAGAGCTTAAACACCTACTTTAAAGATGTACCTAGCAAATAAAAAATATAAGATGTTTTGAAGTGAAGATTTTAAAAAATCAAATTTACCACAAAAAATTTGTCTCAAAGTAAGTCATTGGTATTGGCTTGCACTAAAGAAAACAGCTCTGATTTATTAAAATTTGGCTGCAAAGGACACTTATGCGTCAATCAATTTGAAGCTTCAACATTCCCCCCTCCTACCCCTGGGTAACCCCCTAAGTAATGGAACTTTTGTAGATTGGTTTGTTTAAACTCCTGTCCCCTGAGCAAAATCATGTTCAAATGCCCCACCCAATTTTTTTGTAAAACTTGAAGGCAAAGTCAGCAACTGTGACTCTCTACACATTGACCAAGCTTTAAAACTGAGACCTTGTACATCTTTTCTTCCAAGCCACTTGTTCACGAAAGTAAACTATTTACATTTAACACCTCCATATTACTAGATATAACACTTATATTCCACTGGAAAGACTTGACACTCCCAGTACAAGTTCCCCACCACCTTAATTAGGCAAGGTTCAACTTCCCCAACTGCCAGGCATGAATGACAGTCAAATTCCATTGATGTGGAGGTGGGGGAGGGGGAAGGGATGTTAAAGCTTTGAATTGATAGGTGCATTACTAAGAAATGGCCACAATTCAAGTACGTTCTTGTGTGAAAAACAATAAGCTCTTCATTTTGAAAAGTCCCTTGGAAGTCTAAAAAGTGCCTCCCCTTGGAAAGAGTTGGCTCTCTTGTGTAGGTAATAAATATTTTTCAGGTTAGAAATGTTTTCCTCAGTGGAGACCGAGCTTTGTGAATGAAGGTGTTCCCTGAACACAAGTGTTACAAAAGAAAGTTTCCAATGAAGCATACTTTTCACTTTTTGTTTGTTCTAGGTTATTCGCTGCATGAATAAGGACAGTCACATAGTATTATGTGGGCAGATTTCAGTTTACAACAAAGATGTTCCTTATCCACCCCCACTACCCCAGGACATACAAGACATACTGCAAACTAGGAAAATAACACGTGACCGTTTCCTGGTGTTGAATTACATGGAAAAGCTCCCGGATGGAAAAAAACAACTGGAGTCCTGGGTGCGAGAGGGAAAGTTAAAGAATCGTGAGACGATCGTGGAGGGCCTGGAGAACACTGGGAAGGCCTTTGTTGAAATGATGCGAGGTGGGAACATTGGTAAACAGATTGTGAAAGTGGCCGAGATTGTGCTTTGAAATGGTGACTTTTTGAATCACTATCTATGCCAATGATGTGAGCACGGCTATATTAAATAATCTAGATCTTTCACGGGATTGCTTTTTAATGAAATGACTTTGATAGACTAGTCTTTTATATATAAATATATAATGTAATATTTATGTATGAAAAGCGACCAAAAGAAGTTATTGAAAAAAAACCAAAAAAAGTTGTTAAACCTTGTTTACTTCATAGAAGAAAATAATTTTGTGCTGTATTTGGTGCTTTCAGTTTAGCCGTAGAGCAGTGGCTTGTAAACCACGATAAAAAGCCGAAAAACACTCCACAATTGCACCTTGCATTGATAAAAACGCAATAATTAAGATAGTAATGGTGATAAATTGAAGAGAAACACCTCTACGTTTAAGAGAGTGGATCGCTCTCCATGCAGCTACAAAAAGTTGCCTGACGGTTTTGTACACTTTTCTATCACACAATTTCCATCGCCCTCCTCCTGGGTCCTTTTGGGCTTATTGACGTGATTTACAGGTTTTTAAAGCCAAATAAAGCTAGAGAAACAGTCACCAAAAAGCCAAGAAATCTTGCAACTCGTAAAATATCCGCCTAGTTAATCCGTTATATCATTAAAGATGCATGTCGGTCTTAATTTTTGGTTGCCAAGCTATTGGGAGGCTATTTTTACATGTGCGAGCAAAATCGTTTTAAATTCAAATTAAAACCCGGTTATGTGCATGAATTGCTGATTTGTAGCCGAGGTTGGAGGAAGATTTTCTTATTTATGAAAAGACCGACTGAAACTACATCTCGACAAGCTTTTTTTTTACAGGAGTGTAATGAAAAACAGTCGCTGAACGCATCGAGAAAGTTTCAGAAAAACCGACAGAGTCGTACAAAAATTATATTTGCCGGTTACGATCATTATTACAGATGAAATCAGCTGAGAAAAACGATGAACATATGAGCTCCGCGACCCGATCGTTCGCTGAAAATGAACTTTCCACGCAGAAAAAACGCCGGTCCAAAGACATCACAGAACTAAAGGCTGAAGCTGAAGGCTTGAAAGAATCCTTGTCGAGCCTTACGACGGAAGATGAAAAATCACAAACGAAGGAAAGGGCGGCATATTTTGATGACCTGTTCCAGTTTTTAGGGACGACGAATGTTAAAATGGACAGGAAAGTGCTAGAGCACATTATGGAACTTTTAAAACTGGATGTACACCCAGACAATATTGTAGAATTGCTAACAACAGTGATGGCGATGGGAAATGAAGAGGTTATTTTCATTTGAGGGTAAACGCTGAGAAAAACAGTGGACCTTGTCTTTGTCGGGATCACGAATGCCTCCCAGATGTTTGTTTTAAATTTAATTAACGAGGAATAATTATTTTTGTTTTATTCAACTGCAAGACATGTTTTTTAACGTTCTTTTCTGTATTTTTGTGCGCAAGTACTTACTCGTGTATAATTTTTTCTTATGCAATAATTTCATAATCCGGTTTTTAATTTTCTTTTGGTTTTTAATCGCAGTAGAATAGGCTGGTACAATGTGTACCTTAACAAAACTTAAATAAACAGTGGGACACCTGTCTGGAGTGGTAGGAAAACGAATGTTTCATTGTGTGGTGTCATTTGTTTATCATTTTTTAAATTTTGATTTTAATTTATTTTATTCTACCCGACTATAAAAAAGAAATATTAGAATGTAACTGTTATGACCTTGGTATCAGAGACTTTGAGCAATTGATTCATCCCCTAGACGGCAGATTCTTTTCGGCATACGTCAAAGTCGCAGGATGGGTCATTTTAAGATTCTTTCGTTATGCAGCTATATCTTCGTGTCAAATCCTTTTCAGCACTCCGTTACAACACTCCACACTGTCCGATTTTTCACTCGTCACTCAATATTCAATATTAGCGTTCTTTAGTAGATTAACTTGTTACCAAGGTGGAACGTTGCCAGAGATACAGTGCAACGACTGGGAGAACAAACCTCCCCCCTAATTAGAATTTAGACAGCAACAGCAAGCATTAAATCTTGGGATGGTTAGCAGACGGGAATTATTTCTCGAGAATTTGTTTCCATTTCTAGCGCCCCATTCCATCTTCATAAAAATTACTGGTGCATGTTCAACGAAGGAGAAGATGTTGTAAGATTGGTTTAAACGCGCCACGTGACCGAGTATTCGCTGAAGAATAACGGGAAAAAATGATAATCACAAGCAAATATTGAAGCACTTTTCCGCAACGGCTATATCGAACTATAGGTTATTGTTCATTTAATCCCTTATCCAGGTAGAGCATATTTGGTCTCGCGATGCGGTTTGAAGTAAACACGGTAGACATTTTCACCCAGATTTGATTCCTCGGATTAAATCAATTTTAGCTACAAAATATTATTGTCATGTCTGAGAACACAGAGGGAAATGGTTATCGTCCTTCAGGCTTTGGAGGTTAACTTAACACTTTAAACCCTCAGAGTGACTAGCATCTATTTTCTCCCTACAATATTACCCGTGAATCAAATGCTATATCAAATGTATAGAGAACAGTATGGAGAATGTACATAGCGATGATAAGGTGAAAAAGGTTGACGGCCACAATTTCGTTCCCAGGGGCTTTTCGGTTTTCAAAATGGCGGTTTTTTTTTAAATTAGGGGGCGCCTGGGAACAAAGGTTTGTCGCACGTGAGGAACGGGATTTCTGAAAAATCAAATGTTTTCCTCGTTTTACCAAGGGTTATTCTTTATCTATTGCGTTTGAAAGACTTTTCTTAGTTTTCGATAGACTTTAGATGATTCAATGCACTTTTTGAAAGCCTCCTCAAGGATGAGATGCAGAGGTTTACTGATAGTTGGATCAGGAAGATTTGTTATCATTGATCTGCGATGACCATTTTGCTTACATCTCACAGAACCAGGTAAGACTTGTACTTCATATCAGAAATGAACCAAATAGCAAGCTTATAGATACATAGGAGTCTGCTTAGTACCTAGACGTTCTTCTAACTTCACAGATGCACCAAAGCTGTGAGAGATAATTATAGACTTGCAAACTCCACATCGTAAATTATTTTTAAATAATTATTTTTTTATTTTTTACCCTTTACGGTGTCTAATTTACGTTTTCAACTCAGTTGTTAACACTAAATTACCTGCTATTTTTAAACAGGCCGCAAAAAAATAAGAACTTAAACATTTCTTGATTAGAACATTAAGAACAACTACGAATTCAGTAGTTTGGCATGAGGCTGCTGTCTCAGTCTGTGGATTTCTCTTAACTGTTCGACTCCTAAAATTGACTAGTGTCTAATTTATTCCTATAATATCACTGATATTACACTGGCACTCCTGAATCACACGTTAAGGGCACGAGAATACAGTTTGATTGTTATTCTCCTTGTCAGCACCTCAGGATATGTCTATGGAAAAGTATGGAGAATATGCATACTGATGGTATGGTGTTGAGGGTTAAGTGCTTTTTAATTAATTTGAAAGTAACAAACAAGCAGTTCGAGTATGTACTTCTCTTGCTGTTCTTCCGTAATACTGCATGTTCTGTAATACTGCATGTTCTGTAACACTGCATGTGCTGTAACACTGCATGTGCTATAACACTGCATGTTCTGTAATACTGCTTGTTCTGTAATACTGCATGTTCTGTTATACTGCATGTTCTGTAATACTGCATGTTCTGTAATACTGCATGTTCTGTAACACTGCATATTCTGTATTACTGCATGTGCTGTAATACAGCATGTTCTGTAATACTGCATGTTCTGTAACACTGCATGTTCTGTAACAATGCATGTGCTATAACACTGCATGTTCTGTAATACTGTTTGTTCTGTAATACTACATGTTCTGTAATACTGCTTGTTCTGTAATACTGCATGTTCTGTAACACTGCATGTTCTGTAACACTGCATGTTCTGTAACACTGCATGTTCTGTAACACTGCATGTTCTGTAATACTGCATGTTCTGTAACACTGCATGTTCTGTAACACTGCATGTTCTGTAACACTGCATGTTCTGTAACACTGCATGTTCTGTTAAACACTGCATGTTCTGTAACACTGCATGTTCTGTAACACTGCATGTTCTGTAACACTGCATGTTCTGTAATACTGCATGTTCTGTAACGCTGCATGTTCTGTAACGCTCCATGTTCTGTAACGCTCCATGTTCTGTAACACTGCATGTTCTGTAACACTGCATGTTCTGTAACACTGCATGTTCTGTAACACTGCATATTCTGTAACACTGCATGTTCTGTTAAACACTGCATGTTCTGTAACACTGCATGTTCTGTAACACTGCATGTTCTGTAACACTGCATGTTCTGTAATACTGCATGTTCTGTAACACTGCATGTTCTGTAACACTGCATGTTCTGTAATGCTGCATGTTCTGTAATACTGCATGTTCTGTAACACTGCATGTTCTGTAACACTGCATGTT
Organism: Pocillopora verrucosa; assembly: GCF_036669915.1. Taxonomy (NCBI): domain Eukaryota; kingdom Metazoa; phylum Cnidaria; class Anthozoa; order Scleractinia; family Pocilloporidae; genus Pocillopora; species Pocillopora verrucosa. Next base: position 15,054,313 of record NC_089320.1, on the reverse strand, counting down.
CTGTAACACTGCATGTTCTGTAACACTGCATGTTCTGTTAAACACTGCATGTTCTGTAACACTGCACGTTCTGTAACACTGCACGTTCTGTAACACTGCATGTTCTGTAACACTGCATGTTCTGTAATACTGCATGTTCTGTAATGCTGCATGTTCTGTAAGGCTGCATGTTCTGTAATGCTCCATCTTCTGTAACACTGCATGTTCTGTAACACTGCATGTTCTGTAACACTGCATGTTCTGTAACACTGCATGTTCTGTAACACTGCATGTTCTGTAACACTGCATATTCTGTAACACTGCATGTTCTGTTAAACACTGCATGTTCTGTAACACTGCATGTTCTGTAACACTGCATGTTCTGTAACACTGCATGTTCTGTAATACTGCATGTTCTGTAACGCTGCATGTTCTGTAACGCTGCATGTTCTGTAACACTGCATGTTCTGTAATGCTCCATGTTCTGTAACACTGCATGTTCTGTAACACTGCATGTTCTGTAACACTGCATGTTCTGTAACACTGCATGTTCTGTAACACTGCATGTTCTGTAACACTGCATGTTCTGTAACACTGCATGTTCTGTAACACTGCATGTTCTGTAACACTGCATGTTCTGTAACACTGCATGTTCTGTAACACTGCGTGTTCTGTAACACTGCATGTTCTGTAACACTGCATGTTCTGTTAAACGCTGCATGTTCTGTAACACTGCATGTTCTGTAACACTGCGTGTTCTGTAACACTGCATGTTCTGTTAAACACTGCATGTTCTGTTAAACACTGCATGTTCTGTAACACTGCATGTTCTGTAACACTGCATGTTCTGTAACACTGCATGTTCTGTAACACTGCATGTTCTGTAACACTGCATGTTCTGTAACGCTGCATGTTCTGTAACGCTGCATGTTCTGTAACGCTGCATGTTCTGTAACGCTGCATGTTCTGTAACGCTGCATGTTCTGTAACGCTGCATGTTCTGTAACGTTGCATGTTCTGTAACGCTGCAGGTTCTGTAACACTGCATGTTCTGTAATACTGCATGTTCTGTAACGCTGCATGTTCTGTAATGCTGCATGTTCTGTAACGCTGCATGTTCTGTAACGCTGCATGTTCTGTAATACTACATGTGCTGTAACACTGCATGTGCTGTAATACTGCTTGTTCTGTTATACTGCATGTTCTGTAATACTGCATGTTCTGTTATACTTCATGTTCTGTAATACTGCATGTTCTGTTATACTTCATGTTCTGTAACACTGCTTGTTCTGTAATACTGCATGTTCTGTAATACTGCATGTTCTGTTATACTTCATGTTTTTGTAATACTGCATGTTCTGTAACACTGCATGTTCTGTAATACTGCATGTTCTGTAACACTACATGTTCTGTAATACTGCATGTGCTGTAATACTGCATGTTTTGTAATACTGCATGTGCTGTAATACTGCATGTTCTGTAACACTGCATGTTCTGTAACGCTGCATGTTCTGTAACGCTGCATGTTCTGTAACGCTGCATGTTCTGTAACGCTGCATGTTCTGTAACGCTGCATGTTCTGTAACGCTGCATGTTCTGTAACGCTGCATGTTCTGTAACGCTGCATGTTCTGTAACGCTGCATGTTCTGTAACACTGCATGTTCTGTAACACTGCATGTTCTGTAACACTGCATGTTCTGTAACGCTGCATGTTCTGTAACGCTGCATGTTCTGTAACGCTGCATGTTCTGTAACGCTGCATGTTCTGTAACGCTGCATGTTCTGTAACACTGCAGGTTCTGTAACACTGCATGTTCTGTAATACTGCATGTTCTGTAACGCTGCATGTTCTGTAATGCTGCATGTTCTGTAACGCTGCATGTTCTGTAATGCTACATGTGCTGTAACACTGCATGTGCTGTAATACTGCTTGTTCTGTTATACTGCATGTTCTGTAATACTGCATGTTCTGTTATACTTCATGTTCTGTAATACTGCATGTTCTGTTATACTTCATGTTCTGTAACACTGCTTGTTCTGTAATACTGCATGTTCTGTAATACTGCATGTTCTGTTATACTTCATGTTTTTGTAATACTGCATGTTCTGTAACACTGCATGTTCTGTAATACTGCATGTTCTGTAACACTACATGTTCTGTAATACTGCATGTGCTGTAATACTGCATGTTTTGTAATACTGCATGTGCTGTAATACTGCATGTTCTGTAACACTGCATGTTCTGTAACGCTGCATGTTCTGTAACGCTGCATGTTCTGTAACGCTGCATGTTCTGTAACGCTGCATGTTCTGTAACGCTGCATGTTCTGTAACGCTGCATGTTCTGTAACACTGCATGTTCTGTAACGCTGCATGTTCTGTAACGCTGCATGTTCTGTAACACTGCAGGTTCTGTAATACTGCATGTTCTGTAATACTGCATGTTCTGTAACGCTGCATGTTCTGTAATGCTGCATGTTCTGTAACGCTGCATGTTCTGTAATACTACATGTGCTGTAACACTGCATGTGCTGTAATACTGCTTGTTCTGTTATACTGCATGTTCTGTAATACTGCATGTTCTGTTATACTTCATGTTCTGTAATACTGCATGTTCTGTTATACTTCATGTTCTGTAATACTGCTTGTTCTGTAATACTGCATGTTCTGTAATACTGCATGTTCTGTTATACTTCATGTTTTTGTAATACTGCATGTTCTGTAACACTGCATGTTCTGTAATAGTGCATGTTCTGTAACACTGCATGTTCTGTAATACTGCATGTGCTGTAATACTGCATGTTTTGTAATACTGCATGTGCTGTAATACTGCATGTTCTGTAATACTGTATGTTCTGTAATGCTGCATGTTCTGTAATACTGCATGTTCTGTAACACTGCATGTTCTGTAATACTGCATGTGCTGTAATACTGCATGTTTTGTAATACTGCATGTTCTGTAAAACTGCATTTTCTGTTATACTGCATGTTCTGTTATACTGCATGTTTTGTAATACAGCATGTTCTGTAATACTGCATGTTCTGTAACACTGCATGTTCTGTAACACTGCATGTGCTGTAATACAGCATGTTCTGTAATACTGCATGTTCTGTAACACTCCATGTTCTGTAACACTGCATGTGCTGTAACACTGCATGTTCTGTAATACTGATTGTTCTGTAATACTGCATGTTCTGTAATACTGCATGTTCTGTAATACTGCTTGTTCTGTAATACTGCATGTTGTTATACTGCATGTTCTGTAACACTGCATGTTCTGTAATACTGCTTGTTCTGTAACGCTGCATGTTCTGTAATACTACATGTGCTGTAACTCTGCATGTGCTGTAATACTGCTTGTTCTGTTATACTGCATGTTCTGTAATACTGCATGTTCTGTTATACTTCATGTTCTGTAATACTGCATGTTCTGTTATACTTCATGTTCTGTAATACTGCTTGTTCTGTAATACTGCATGTTCTGTAATACTGCATGTTCTGTTATACTTCATGTTCTGTAATACTGCATGTTCTGTAACACTGTATGTTCTGTAATACTGCATGTTCTGTAACACTGCATGTTCTGTAATACTGCATGTGCTGTAATACTGCATGTTTTGTAATACTGCATGTTTTGTAATACTGCATGTTTTGTAATACTGCATGTGCTGTAATACTGCATGTTCTGTAATACTGCATGTTCTGTTATACTTCATGTTTTTGTAATACTGCATGTTCTGTAACACTGCATGTTCTGTAATAGTGCATGTTCTGTAACACTGCATGTTCTGTAATACTGCATGTGCTGTAATACTGCATGTTTTGTAATACTGCATGTGCTGTAATACTGCATGTTCTGTAATACTGTATGTTCTGTAATGCTGCATGTTCTGTAATACTGCATGTTCTGTAACACTGCATGTTCTGTAATACTGCATGTGCTGTAATACTGCATGTTTTGTAATACTGCATGTTCTGTAAAACTGCATTTTCTGTTATACTGCATGTTCTGTTATACTGCATGTTTTGTAATACAGCATGTTCTGTAATACTGCATGTTCTGTAACACTGCATGTTCTGTAACACTGCATGTGCTGTAATACAGCATGTTCTGTAATACTGCATGTTCTGTAACACTCCATGTTCTGTAACACTGCATGTGCTGTAACACTGCATGTTCTGTAATACTGATTGTTCTGTAATACTGCATGTTCTGTAATACTGCATGTTCTGTAATACTGCTTGTTCTGTAATACTGCATGTTGTTATACTGCATGTTCTGTAACACTGCATGTTCTGTAATACTGCTTGTTCTGTAACGCTGCATGTTCTGTAATACTACATGTGCTGTAACTCTGCATGTGCTGTAATACTGCTTGTTCTGTTATACTGCATGTTCTGTAATACTGCATGTTCTGTTATACTTCATGTTCTGTAATACTGCATGTTCTGTTATACTTCATGTTCTGTAATACTGCTTGTTCTGTAATACTGCATGTTCTGTAATACTGCATGTTCTGTTATACTTCATGTTCTGTAATACTGCATGTTCTGTAACACTGTATGTTCTGTAATACTGCATGTTCTGTAACACTGCATGTTCTGTAATACTGCATGTGCTGTAATACTGCATGTTTTGTAATACTGCATGTTTTGTAATACTGCATGTGCTGTAATACTGCATGTTCTGTAATACTGCATGTTCTGTAATACTGCATGTTCTGTAATACTGTATGTTCTGTAATGCTGCATGTTCTGTAATACTGCATGTTCTGTAACACTGCTTGTTCTGTAATACTGCATGTTCTGTAACACTGCATGTTCTGTAATACTGCATGTTCTGTAATACTGCATGTTCTGTAATACTGCATGTGCTGTAATACTGCATGTTTTGTAATACTGCATGTGCTGTAATACTGCATGTTCTGTAATACTGCATGTTTTGTAATACTGCATGTTCTGCAAAACTGCATTTTCTGTTATACTGCATGTTCTGTTATACTGCATGTTTTGTAATACAGCATGTTCTGTAATACTGCATGTTCTGTAACACTGCATGTTCTGTAACACTGCATGTGCTGTAATACAGCATGTTCTGTAATACTGCATGTTCTGTAACACTCCATATTCTGTAACACTGCATGTGCTGTAACACTGCATGTTCTGTAATACTGATTTTTCTGTAATACTGCATGTTCTGTAATACTGCTTGTTCTGTAATACTGCATGTTGTTATACTGCATGTTCTGTAACACTGCATGTTCTGTAATACTGCTTGTTCTGTAATACTGCATGTTCTGTTATACTTCATGTTCTGTAATGCTGCATGTTCTGTAATATTGCATGTTCTGTAATACTGCATGTTCCATAACACTTCATGTTCTGTAATACTGCTTGTTCTCTAATGCTGCATTTTCTTCATTATCCTGCATTCACAACAAAATCTGCTCCACAGCTCAACTACCTTCAGTGTAATTTTCCATGAATATCGAAAGTTATTGCAGTTGGCTGTGATTCTGTTTTATCTTGAGTGATTGGACCTGAAAAAATTGGGCCACTTTCTTAAAAAAATCAGATTCAAAATCAAACCAATAGAGATAGGATCACTTGTGTTTTCCCAGCTTCAAGCAATTTACTTGCTTTGCTTAGAATTCTCATTTGCTCCTTGTGATATTTTCCTTGGTTCTGATTGACTGCTGTGATATCTTTGGTTTTGGTTTTGTGACATAACTTGAAATGACCTCTGACTATTAACTCTATATGCCAGAAATCCAGTGGTTTTTTTCGAAGTGCAATGAAATCAACAGTGCATGAAAATTACTTCATGGCCAATGGAAATTAGCATAACTATAGACACATATGAGAAATGAGACAGAGAAAACAATGTACCGTATTTGATCAGTTATAAGATGCACTCAGTTATAACACGCGCATAATTAATTTGCCAATGATAAAGGAAGTGGTATGCTCCTCAACGTAGTTGCTCCAGAAATAATGGCAAGAAATAAGGTCCTCATATACTGAGCTGGGTTCAAGTTAGGATACTGGGAGTCACTCCCAGTCACATGACTCAATTTTTCTTTCCAATGCAAAGCAACAGCTTTGTTTTGTACCCAGTAACTAACCTGTGTCCTTTTGACAAAGTGATAGAAGTGAGAGTGTAGTCTGGTTGAGTAACTAGCTGTCTTACAGAAGAATGCAGTTGTTGACTGACAGAATGACTGAGTTAGTGAATAAATGACTGACCAACAAATTAACTGACAGATCGACCAACCTACCAGAGAACCGTAAATGACAGACTGGCTGGCTGTCTGACTGACCACCTTACTGACAAACTAGTTCCTTCATTTACTCACAAACTGGCTCATTGGCACACTGGCCAATCCATTACATAAATAATTAGGGGTTCAAGATGTAAAAGCCTCATGGTAGTTCTCAAGAACAAGTTTCATGACGACTTCTGCCACAATGTATGATATCATAGCAAGGTTAACAAAACTCTCCTCGTTATTTTGGTTAAGTCATCTAATTTTATTCAGTCTTCCTCGGGATACAGGCTATGGAAACAAGTTTGACTTCCATTCTCAAAGATACTATCAGTTATACAAGTTATTTTTTATTGCCTGTAATAAGAGTCTCGTCTGACCATCAGATTGTTACAGAATGCTTGTTGAAAAATAAAGTTCCCAAGTGCATATGTCTTTGGTTCTCATCAATATAGTTTTTATTTGGAAATAATTGATTCATTAACCCGTAGGGGTTAGTGGCGGAACTGGCTAGCAATCTTTACTTAGTAATTTACATTTTAACAGCCCAAAAGTTTGACTGGTTTTAATTCACATTTTCTCATCCTTTCAGACATTTCATTCATAAGCTGAGGATTTCTTTGCACCTATCACAATCAGGGATAATAAATCCTCCAATTATATATTACTGTTTGTGCTTTGATCTGATAGTTAAATCATTGTTCTTGGCCATGATCAATATGGTTTTTAGTGAATATTCCCTCCCCCTTCAAATGGGACAAACTACACACAATAACACAGGAATGTGAATATTCCTGCACCCCTGAAGAACCGATTGATAGAAATAAATAGACACCCCTTCCTGAAACAAGGTACAAACCCTAAGGGTGTACCCTTCTGAAGCAATAAAAGGTCGGAAAAAGGAATTTCGGAACATATCTTAAGTCAATTTAGAACTGTGTTGCTTAATCCAAGTTTAGTTTAGAACTTGGTTCGATTAGTAAATTCAGATGGATAACTTTGGCCTTTCTGAACATCAACAAATATTGGAAAAATTTGCTGAATTTGTGGAGAGCGATTGAAGAAGGCAAAAGATAAGTATGAGAACAGTTTTCTTTGCGCTGGTAAGATGGAGATTTTTTTCATAGCCTTTGGTGTCAAAGTTCGTAAAGATGACCTTGACATGTGCCCTCCCTTGTTCTGCCACAAGTGCTACAAGCTTGTTTTAAGAGGAGGCACATGCTTTGCAATCAATGTGTGGCCTCCACACAAACGCATTGGCAACTGTAAGATCTGCAGTTTCCCTAAAGATCAACGAAAATCTTGTGGGAAAAAGATTAAGCCTGGAATAAAACCCAGAGAGGACTCAACTGGATCCAAGGAACAAGTGGAAATGGTGGAAGGAATGTCTGGCACTTTAAGCTTCCAACCTGACCCAGCCACACTCTCATTCTCTGAGGAGGTAAAGAATCAAAAAAGCTTTAGAGGATCAGAACCTCTTTACTAAGAACAGTTTGTTGAAAACATCAAGCATGAGTATAGGTGCCCAATTTGCAAAGAGGTACTTGATCAACCAGTCCAGACAAAATGCCCAACTTCACACATATTTTTTGCTAGTTGTTTATCATTTTCTTTTGAAATGAGTGAATCCCTTTGCCCGGTGTGCTAAACTGTCATTGTAAATCCTAACGAGTTCATTGAGCCAGCCCCTTTTGTTCTTCCCACTATACTTTCAGAGTTAGATTTTCAATGTCCTACTTGTAAGCACACAGTAAAACTTCACCAACTACCTCAGCATCAAGAATATTGCATTCCAAGCCCTACAACAGTATCCAAACACATCTTAGCCCCTTCACAAAGATCAGTTTCAGTAAAACCATCCCCTCTTGTTCCAGTGAAACCCATACCTGCAGTAGAGGAAAAGGGACCAGCACAGGTAAATGTACCATTAGTACAAGCAGAACTTACAACCACCACTGGCACAACAACAACCAGTGGGGAACAATTGTCAATGAATCAACCACTAACTAGCCCGAAGGAAGTTTATTAATCGGTAATGGAGGTAGTTGGATTGTTCATCATTCGACATTTCCTTTCACAATCTCAGGATAGGCAACTATTCTCCTCAAAACAGGTGGCCAGGTAATAAAATATTTTTAAGTTGAAAATAAAGACATTCATTTTCAAAACAAAAGATAAGATATTCCAATTTCTGCCCTTTGAAGAGGGACATACATGACACCAAACTAAATGGTTCTCTATTTCAGGTTTGTGTTCTTGGACTTCACATTAGCTTGGGTGGTGGCAGGAGACAGGGAAGAGAACAATCCAGGCATTCAGAGCCGCCCAGCTACATACTAGACAGGCACAACAATTTCATGAAAAAGCCAATTCTTTACAGGAGATGCTGAATTTACAAAGTCTGCATGCAAATGTTAATATCATGCCTGCCTACTTTACACTACTACAGGAGGAGATAGACAAACTCCTTCGAAATGCAAAGGAGGAGGTAACAATAATATATTTGTGTTTTCCAGTATCACAGCTGTACAATCCTCTAATTTTATCACACATGTTTCAAACTCATCTTAATTTTTTAGTTTAAGAAGTTATGATTTTGTTTTATAGATCATTTATTTATTTAACACTAGCTCAAATGAATTTAACAACCTATCGACAGTAAGTCAAATAACCCAGATTTAAATAGCGTTATCTCAACATTACAGGAAAAGCTTGTGGATGAACAAATGGAATTGACTGCCTTTGAGAAAGCCAATTCATTTAGACGAGGTTCTCAAGAAAACGAATATTAAAAGACAAGCTTACCATGGAAAATCATTCATTGGTAACCATTTACACACTTACTGCAAGGTAACACAAATTCTACCCTTAGAGAAGGAATTTGTTGAATCACAAAATTCTACTAAATTGTTGCCATTTTCTTTTTGGTAGGAAGACAACATCATTAAACTATGCAGTGCTGTGGTGACAAAAACAGAGGAGCTGTGTCCTTCTTTCCTTTCTCAAGCAAGAGAAATAAGTGTTAAGTTTGACCAAGTTTACAAGTTATCTGCTGCTTGCCACTTAGTCTATGACAGTGCAGACTACTGTATCTCAATGACGGCAAGATTGATAAGCTAGGTAAGTGAAAGAAAAAACCTGACTTTCATGGAAAACATGAATACAGTAATTAGATCATGTCTTAAGTCTGTTCCTCCTTTTCTTGTTTTCTTGTTGCAGAGGAAGACATCACAAATTTTCTTCAGTTCATTAGGGAAAAATTGCCAGACATGATGATCACACCAAAGCTCCATATGCTAGAACATGTTTGCCCTTTTCTTTGACAATGGCACGTGGGTCTTGGATTCTATGGTGAACAAGGGATTAAAGGAATACACTTCGAATTCAACATCCATTCCCAGCATTTTGACCATGTGAAGAAAAAGGACACAAAATTACGTCAAATCCTTGTTAACCACCACATTGCCACGAGTCAGGGAAAGCCCCCAAACCTAAAGAGAGAGATTTAAAACGAAAAGCGGACGAGTAAATCTCTTTTCTCTTCACTAGCAGTGTATGGGCTCGTTGACTAAGAACGAGTACTATGTATGTAAATCTAGTGTAATTTATTTGCTCAAGTACTAGTTTAGACGAATAAAAATGTTTATTTTTTTTTTAGAGGGCACGGTAACGAATCCTGCAATCTGATTGGTTCTTTACCCCGTCTGTATTTTCCTATCTCTGCCCACGGGCCACGGTAACGCTTTCGTGAGTCGCCGAGTACATCTCAAATTTCGTTGCCATTTTTCATAAATATATCTCGTTTTTCCGGCTGGGCAGTATTTTTGAGCAAACACGTCGGTCACTACCTCAAGCCGATAAATAACTTGTGAATCCTCTCTTTTCTCTCGCTCAAATCACTGTGGTTGACAGAAAAATATTGGTTTCAGAAAGAATTTGTATAAGCAATAGTGTCATTACGTTGGTTGACAAGCGGCCTAAAAACCGTCTGCAATCAATTTTAATCGTTCACAAAAAGTACCTCGAAAGTTAAAACGTGAGGTATTTGGTTACAGTTAAACTGAGCGAAGGAACTTCATTCATTTAATATCTGAATTTTCTCAAACAATTTGTTCGTAGTGAAAGAGCGAGCAAAGTTTTAAATTCAGCTCTGCAACAAATATACGCTCTCGGTGAGTCTTTCCGAGACCGTTCAATTTGGACATTTGTACCGTAAATGCATAACAGAAACTGAAGGAACTTATTGAGAAAAGGCCGCATTAAATCCCCTTGTGTCTCATTGGAGTATGCCATTCGAATTTAGTTTTTGTGGAGGAAAGACCAGATTTACACATGCCATAACAGCAAACAAACGAGCAAACTCTCAACTTCAAAATAAAGAATTTGAATTTACTCACAATTACTTTCCTCGCCGTCTACTTAGTGAACAGAGGTAAATCTTCGTACATGAATGAATCGTCGATGAGAGTGAATAATA